>NC_042986.1:25804818-26039818 GCF_901001165.1 Salmo trutta
GTCTTGGCCTTGTCATAGCCACATACACAAACACACATCACAGATATGGGTGCATTTGAAGGATGTGTCATGTCAAAATGGGGAAACAGAAATGGTTCTGAACATTGCATGCAGACTATGAGACAGTAGAGGGAGTGAGATACGGTACATACAGTCCCTTCGGAAAGTATTCAGACCCCTTGACGTTTTCCACATTTTGTTACGTTAGAGCCTTATTCTAAAATGGATTAAATAAAAACAATTCCTCAGAAATCTACAGAAATCCGTAGAGCTCAGAGACAGGATTGTGTCGAGGCACAGATCTGCAGCATTGAAGGTCCCCAAGAACATAATGGCCTCCATCATTCTTAAATGGAAGAAGTGTGGAACAACCAAGACTTCGCGGAGCTGGCCACCTGGCCAAACTGAGCAGGGCCATGGTCAGGGAGTTGACCAAGAACCCGATGTTCACTCTGACAGAGCTCTAGAGTTCCTCTGTGGAGATGGGAGAACCTTCCTGAAGGACAACAATCTCTGCAGCACTCCACCAATCAGGCCTTTATGGTAGAGTGGCCAGATGGAAGCCACTCTTTAGTAAAAGGCAAATGACAGCCTGCTTGGAGTTTTCCAAAAATCCACCTAAAGACTCAGACGTTGAGAAACAAGATTCTCTGGTCTGATGAAACCAAGATTGAACTCTTTGGCCTGAATGCCAAGCATAACGTCTGGAGGAAACCTGGCACCATCCATAAAGCATGGTGGTGGCAGCATCATGCTGTGGGGATGTTTTTCAGCGGCAAGACTGGGAGACTAGTCAGGATCGAGGCAAAGATGAATGGAGCAAAGTACAGAGAGATCCTTGATCAAAACCTGCTCCAGAGCGCTCATGACCTCAGATTGGGGTGTAGGTTCACCTTCCAACAGGACAACGGCCCTAAGCACACAGCCAAGACAACACAGGAGTGGCTTTGGGACAAGTCTCTGACTGTCCTTGAGTGGCCTAGCCATAGCCCGGACTTGAACACGTTCGAACATCTCTGTAGAGACCTGAAAATAGCTGTGCGGCATAGTTCCCCATCCAACCTGCTTGAGAGGATCTGCAGAGAACAATGGGAGAAACTCCCCAAATACAGGTGTGCCAAGCTTGTAGCATCATGCCCAAGAAAACTTGAGGCTGTAATTGCTGCCAAAGGTGCTTCAACAAAGTACTGAGTAAAGGGTCTGAATACTTATGTAAATGTGATATTTCAGTTTTATTTTAAATACATTTGCAAATATGTTTAAACCTGTTTTTGCTTTGTCATTATGGGGTATTATGTGTAGACTGATTAAAAAAACAACAACAATTGAATCAGTTTTAAAATAATGTTGTAAAGTAACAAAATGTGGAAAAAGTCAAGGGGTCTGAATACTTTCCAAATGCACTCTATAGTATATCTGTGTGTATATTGAGTGAGTGTGTGTATGTCTTGGTCCTTACGAATATAGATTCTTAAAGATACTGATGGAGGAAGAGTGAAAAAGACACAGAAACAGAGGGAGAAAAGACAGAATGAAAGCCTCTCATTCTATGCACATCTCAGTCTGAGCATTTGTATTAAGACGGTGGACATTAGATATGTATCTGAATGCTGCTGTCTCTTTCCCTCGCAAGGCCAGGCAGCTTAAATAATGATGATTATGCCTGAGGGACTGCTTGCTAAAAGGAATGTATTTTCTAATTAGATAAAGCTACATTCCCAATTTGCTGGCTGCTTAACCATAAAGCTTGGCAGGGAGAGCTGCCTCAGAGCCACATTGACTTCTAGCCAAGTATCCCCCATATAGCCAGCATACACACACACAGACACACACACACGTACACACACACACCCCACGCTCAAACACCAATGATACATATCCTGTAGGAAATTCTAGAGTGTGTGTGTGTGAGGCTGTGTGGGTGTGTGTGTGTGTGTGGGTGCATAAATGACGCACGCATGCACCCACACACACATATTATGTGTCCCTGACAAGATAGTGGTTTGTTTGTCTTTGTAGGTACGCCTTTTTATGTGTATGGGAGTGCTTGAGTAGACCAGAGGTGAGTTTGCAGTCACAGAAATACAAACAAATGTATTCTAATGAATGAATGTGACTTTACATGTGTTTTACTAAAGAGCTAAAGGGGGGTTCCCATAGCAGAGTGCTTGTCTCACAGGAAAATGTTGATTAGGATTCAAGACTCAAAATTATGAGATGTGTACGACGTGTCAGTCTGACTGAGTCTCTCTCTACGACGTGTTCTACTAGGTCAGCTTTAAGTGCATACTTGTTCCTTTGTTTTTAGAACCCTTGTGTGTACTGTACATGTGCAGGAATATGACATCAATATTGATTTAGTGCTGTGTCCATCTCTTTTTCCATCAGTTACCAATAGATGTCGCTGCAGATTTAAAATTTGGGCAAAGCTGCGCATGCACACACGTGCGCACGCACGTATATGCACACACGCACCTGCACACACGCACACGCACGCACGCACACACACACACTATCCTCTTCTGTGGTTCTGTTGGGTGGCATTTGAGGATGTAATGAGAATCAATATAACACAGACTCTCTTAATTACTGCATTAGATGAAGTTCACCTCAGGTAGATTTTCATTCAACAGGAGCAGCAGAAAGAACACCCAGGCCTTGGGTGGATAATCAAGCTGTGATTTATTCAGTTTAATAGTGCAGGCCTGCAGCCACCTGCTATGCAACCCAGGGCCTGAGACAAAGCACTCACTTTTTGTCTGTCGGCTGAGATTACATAGTACTTATGAAGAGAGCGGCCTTCAATTTCTCTTGTTTAAACGCGAAACACGTGAAATCAGTGTCACTCAAGAAAGCTGAGTTTTTCTTCAGGGGGAGTATTGTTTCTTAGCTTTGCATTCATGAGTTTTGTATTCAGTTGAAGGACATCATGTCAGGAACTCTTTCAGGCTGAGTAATGAGACATCACCTATTGACTTAAAATGGTTCTCACAGTGATATTAAAACAAACATCACTTTGATTACTAGATCCCACACTTTAGTACTCATCAAGTGCAAACAAGAAAACAGTTAAACAGAGATATGAAGAAAACAAAGTTAGGTTAGAAAACTGACGCAATGCGCCTTCTAGGTGACCTTTGTGACTGTTGCCAGTGTGATGCACATCTCTCAGTCTGCCCTCTAACCAAACAGAACACCTTTCAGTGACAAGAATTAACCATCAGACTCACCCATAGTTCATTATAAGTTATTAGTGTCATATTTTCATTCTGCTCTACAGTAAATAGTGACTGCTAATAAAAAGCCAATCCCATAACCCATCATCAGGGATTGTAATGAGTTGGATTACTGCCAAGGATATTTCCTTCTATTGGACGCCGTTTCAGCATAGGAGAGTTTAATGAGTGTCGTAATTATGCACCCCAAACATAGTCTTGAATTAAAATACAAAAATGGGGAGGGAAAAAAATACTTTCCCCCAGGCATGCTGTGAGGTTGAATGTTTCCTGATCAGAATGTTATAAAAGCATTTCTTTGGAAAAAGCTTTTCTGAAATATAATTTAGCCCTTCAATGATGTTAAATGCAAGACTAATTGCGATAATTTATAAATATTACATCATGACACTGTGAAAGAGAATTACAGAATTAAAACATATCTCATTAATATCTCTGAGAGGAATCACTACTTGTTATGCATAAACCATGCATTAGCTTGTTAGAACGCTAACTAAATCAAATGAAGGATGCGGAAGTGAACGTTAAAGCACCACCTGCCCGTATGCATGATTAGGGTTCAGTCCACACTTCAGAGTCACAGACACGTTTGGTATTAGCAAAGAAAATAGGAACTTTGCATTAACCCTACATTTTTTGTTTAAAGTGATTCAACTACACAGACGCCATAGCCATACTCTGAAATGTACTGACAAATGTCCTGTTTAAATCTCTAGTTAGTTAATGTAAACCGGAACTGGTATACGTTCAGCTGTCTGAGAAGCGAAAGCCACACAAACAAGCAAAACAAATATCCATCACATTTGCTTTATCAACCTACAGTAGATTACAGAGCTAATTCTTGTTTAAGTTAACCACATGCCACACTCTTAACAAACACGCCTTAAGCACTTTGGGAAGCAATTTCTCTCCACCCTCTCCTTCATCCTTTCCCTTTGCCTCTCGCTCTCTCTCTCTTTTCCTCTCCCTATCTCTCCACCCCTCTCTCTATCTCGCCACCCCTCTGTCCCACTCTCTTCCTCCCTCTCTCTCTGCAGCACAGTGTAAGCTTCAGGGGGCTGTGTACTGGAAAACTTTAATTAGTTTTCCAAATGACTGCGGTGAGTGGGATGACAAGCATTTGTCTTTTAAACATCGACGCCGTGGGGCACTCACTAGTGCTAGTGTGAATTAGACAAGTTAGACAAGTTAACATCACCTCTCTGGTCACCTTGGATACAGACAAACCATGTCTGACGAGTGTCATGGACGAAAATAAGTTGTAAAATTTCAGTGAAACATAAAATGATGAGACATTGTGAACATGGCCTTTTACTAACAGTGCGACTGGGAGGTTCCTTGGGGAAAGAAAGGACAGTGGAGTGGTGAAACTTGAAGAACAGAGCTTAGAACAGTGAAAGGTCAGAGTGGATCACCAGAGGGACACCTTTAACTTTAAAACCAAACACAACACAACAAGGCAACCTTCTGCCAGCTCTTTGTCAGGGCCGACTGGTGTTTCTGTATCCTTTAAAGGACATTAATGCTAGAATTCTTAATTGAAACAATAACAAAGCCTACTCCCCGCCTCTGTTTGTTAAAAAGCTGATAGAGGGGGCTAGAGAAAAGTAATCACTCTCAAATTCATAGACAGAGCTATGGATGCTTGCCTGGCTACCCAGACTCCTTTCTCCGGCCAAATGCTACGCCACACCCACGGATGCTAGTTTCTTCTCTGCAATGACTCTGGATCTTAGTAACTCCCTGACCCTTTACCGAATGCGAACACATTCGGAGCCATCTGATTGGTCCAGAAACCAATGGGTTGGGCTAGAGCCAGAACACATGTGGGTAAAGCGGTGGTTTGAAAATGTGTCATTGGCTTTGATACTCTGATTGGTTCGAGATAATCCAATCGCTGATTACTTTGTTTTGTACAACACCCCGCAGCCCCCTTGCCACCATAAACCAAATTACACTCTTAACAAACACACCTTAAGCACTTTGGGAATCAATCTCTCTCCACCCTCTCCTTCTTCTTTTCCCACCCTCTCTCTATCTCTCCACCCCTCCACCTCTCTCTCCTTCTATCTCTTCCGCCCCCTAGTTTTAATTATACTTTAAAAAAAATCTCTTATACATGTTCCCTAACACATACTGTATGTAGAGCATAGGCAGGGTGGATTTAGTCTACATGGGCTGAGTGGGGAGATGAAGAGGAGCTGTCCATGGTTCTGAAGGGAAACCTGTCTGCTGTCCCCTTTAGTAGAGCTCTAGTGGTGCTGAAATGAATTCAACAATAGCTGATACTGCAATTTCTCCAGTGTACTATCTGTAGGTAATTACTCAGAGACAGGTTGACATTTATTGGGATGAATATTGTCCTGGAGGCAGAGCTGAGCGTTTTACGTCAAGCCCAGCTAGTAATTGTCTTTACAAAATGTGCATATTTTTAAAGGGTATTTTAAACTTTTTTTCTTTCCCTAACTCCCAACACCTTTTTTCATTCCCACATGTTCATGTGACTGTAAATGGGGTAATTTGTTTGTGTGGTGAGGTCTGAAACAGGGTCACTCATGTTGCTGGTATTTAAAGGGGATCTGGTGCTCATTTTATGTTTGTTGTATTTTAAAGAAGGGTCACTCTTTTCATGTCTCCTCGATGGATCCTAATCAATCTGGTTCCTGATACCACAGCGTGCCTCACAAGCCATACTGTACTGTCCTGTGGAATTATTGGCAAATACATTCCTTCATGTCCTACCAAATTAAATCAAAACTCATACATTTTCAGATATGATCTGAAGGTCTTCAAATATAATACACATGATTGAACACTTTGTGTTTGTCATTCAGTAAACATAGTTTTATACATGTATTTAAAGTAAAGAGAGTTCTATGATTTTAGTTCTGAAAATGACCGGTGCAAACTTAATACAGGTGAAAACGAGGCTCAAATTGGTCGTGATGGGAGGGAGGGGGAAGTGAGATATCAAATGATTGAGCAACCAGAGAACTTCCAAGTTTATGAAATGTAGATGTTGTTTTCATAAACTGTTGAAGTTTGACGAAGATCAGATGACTTGCTTCTGTCAGTCTCTCTGGATGAACTTCTGCTAAACTCCCACTCCTGCTCATATTTCACATTTCCATCGCTTAGAGATTATCTCTGTTCTTTCCAGGGAGAAAACAGTCCTGAAATGGGGCCTCTTCCCCTTCCTGTTGACACCATTTGACATCATATTTCCACATTGCAGTTTGACATACTTGCTCTTTACTGAGCCACATAAACATTCCCTCTGTACTTAGTTTAAATATACGCTGAGAGAGTGGAAGTGAGAGAGGAAGAGAGAAAGCTCTACCCTGCACATTGTGCTTATAAGTCAAATGGCTTATTTTTTTGACAGAAAAGGGCGGTTCAGCAAACTTCTACAAACTTCCTCTCCCTTTGATGACTAAGTGTGGTAAACACACATACGTATGCATTTACACAGTGGGTGTGTGTGTGTGTGTGTGTGTGTGTGTCTGTGTTAACATTGTGGGAATGTTGGATGTTGGAAGGTTCAGTGTGAGTGTGTGTGTCTGTGTGTGTGTGTGTGTATGTGTGTCTATCTGTTTGTTTGTGTTTGTGTGGTGTGGATTGGAAAAGAGAAAAGAGAAACTAAGTTATTTCAATGTCTCCTACACACCTCCAGAGCTGACAGGAGTGGGTGAATAGAAAGGACGTCCTTATTTGAAATGATAACCAGCATACATAATGACCCAAATGTGCTCTTTGCATCGGAGTGCCTCTGTAAATAATACAGCATATAAGATATTGCTCCTGAATGCTTATAGCTCACAACAGATCATTCTAGAGGAAGAGTCTTTAATCCCCTGCAACACTGTCGAAAAAGTAGGTAGATAAAAGTCAATAGAAAAAGTTCAAAGTTAGGGACTAAAAAACTCTACAGCCCTCCCCACCTTCTGAATGCTGCTTTCAATGCATTCCAATACCTTGATAATCTGGTTCAAACCAACATTATAAAGTTGTTGATTTCTCTCTTAAAATTTGTGGTGTGTCAGTCGTCTTGAACCATGCCAATTTTTATAATTGACTCCCACTTAAAAGGCTGCGTTTTACTATTTCTAGAGAATAAAATATGCAAATCTGAGAAGCACTTAGGAGTGTGAATTTGGAACAAATAGAAGAGCTTATTCTGCTCTCAGACACCACCTGAAAGTTAAATTAAGGCATTAATAGGCTGTTCAACGACGCCTGATAAATAGAAAGTTAAGTAAAAAAAGTTTATATATAATAATAATATATAATTGGTGGAAACAGCTCAGATTGTTTTTGAGCATTTGTCACTTGGAGGAATAAGAGAAATTACAAACAACAAAACAAATAACTTGGTGAAATAGATACAGGCTAATCTAAAATATTTCTGTGACATTTTTGTTATTGATAGAAATGTATTGATAAACCGTGCAACACCTTTTCAAACAGTGATCCACTTGTAACTGTAAGTACATCAACATTTTCACCTGTTCAAGCACTTTTCATCTTATTCAAGTTGAGAACGCTACAGAAAATAAAGTGGAGTCAATAATACACTTTCTAAAAAAAAAATCTACAGAAGGAATTGTTTGTTAAATTCTCTCTGTATTTGGCTGATGACTGGGAGGGAAACTTAATTACTTTTCCTTTAATAGATGCACATTTTTAATCTGCCCCACATTTTATAAAGTGGAGCCCTTTTGGGATGCCCTCTAAGTAACCTCCCCTACTCTTTTTACCAAGTCTTCACTTGCTTAAACAGCCATGAAATCTTCCCATCTCCCTCACTGTCATTTCCTATCCTTCCCCTTCACCTGTTCCACCCCAGGCCCCAGCTCCAGCCCTACATGCCCTCTGGCTGTGGCCCTACCTTCATCCCACTGCTTTGAATCAGCATAAGCCCACTGATAACTGCCCCTGTCCAACCAGCCTGGAAAACACCTGTCACCCCAGAGGTGGGTCCAAGGTAGCTCACAGTGACCTGCCAGTTGATGACGTTGGACAATGGAATGGGGGCACGATTGAATTGGCCATCTTCAGCTTAAACTCTGTCACTTCTTCCACCTCTTCCCTTCCCCCAGATCACCCCATGGCACACCTGTCCACTCAATGTGGTGTCTGCGGCCTTCTCGTCTTTCCTCACCATGCTCAGCATCCAACCTTTAGGTTGACGGGCCAGACGACAGGACGTGGCGAGACAGGGCCGACCTATGACCAGGACGTGGATCAGTACCGGTGGGGGTACTCACCGCCACTCAAGGCAATTAACTTGGGAGCATGCGGTGGCACACCATTGAGTGGAACCTTCCACAGGGCGAGCTGCCACCCCTAATCTCTTTAATACCTCAATGCATCAACCGGATGCAGTCACCACACTGTGTGCCGTTACACAGTGACCGCAGTAAAGAGACATTAAACCCCTGCATGGTTTGAATAATAGTGCTGTTTATTCACTGGAAGAAGGTGTATTCTGAGTCATTTTAGACTCAAACATAAAGTAGTGCTGGCCTAAAGCTGCATCATGATTCATAGTACATGCTTTTTAATTCCAACTCAAAGTGAAAAGCTCAGTGTTTAGCTTGACTGAGAACCTAGTCTTGACACTGACTTTTTGATTAAAGTCGTCCTGCCATGGAATACATCAACAAGAGAGACGGAGTGACTTGCACATTTACAAACACTTTTGTTACAGATGCCTGACCGTCAGTAGCAAACAAAGTAACGAGGGATGAAAGCAGAAAAATGAACCCAGGCAGAATATTTTTCATTTCCCCCACCAAATTGTCTTTGTTTCCTGTGTAACTGCCTGAGTGATTACCAGATATCAGTATGAGCGATATTTCTCCACTCCGATGGACAGGCACTGAGGAAAATGGATGACTATTATCAACAGAAACCTCAAAGGTAGTCACCACGCAAACATGGCAGATGCATCCAATCTTGATCTGAGCTAAAGGATTCACTTTGAAGAGAACTCTGCACTTTGGAGTTTGATTTGTATTTACTTATTTTCAGCCATATCTCCCTGTGGAGATATGACCCATCCAAGGGTGCAATATCTGCTTTGTAAACATATCATTCTCCGACAAGCAGATAGGAAGAGGTTGAAGTCTGTTAAGCCCTCAGAAAAATTTACTCAAACAGATAAACAAATCAACAGCAGACAGCAGAAGAGAAGAAAAAGCACACAGTTCTCCATCTTCATTTCCCATATAAGCAAGTAATGCTCTCACCATCCATTTCTTCCGGTATTTCTATCATCCTTTCATTCTCTCACTCTGTCTGACCTGCTATGACCTTTTTTCTCTCTGTTCTGCATTCCTCTCAACTGTACAGTACTTATTCCCATTGTACACAATATCTGATTGGATTACAAAGTCGTTTTCAGAAAGACCATGGACTAATTCGGCTGTGTGTGTTGTTTGTTCATGAGTGTGTACACATGCATGTGTGTATGGTTGTTTGTTTGTGTGAGTTGGGGAAATGGGGATACCTCGTCAGTTGCACAACTTAATGCCTTCAGCCGAAATGTGTATTCCACATTTAACCCAACATTTTTCGCCAAAAATGAGAACTTGTTCTCAACTGGCCTACCTGGTTAAATAAAGGTGAAATAAATAAAAAATTAAAAATAAAATGACATACCTAAATCTAACTGCCTGTAGCTCAGGACCTGAAGCAATGATATGCATATTATTGATACCATTTCAAAGGAAACACTTTGAAGTTTGTGGAAATGTGAAAGTAATGTAGGAGAATATAACACAATAGATCTGGTAAAAGATAAAACAAACAAAAAACCTGCGTTTTCAAAAAATGCAAGCGAAAGGCCATACAGATGTTGTCCACAAGATGGCAGCAGTGTGTGTGCAAAGTTCAGACTGATCCAGTGAAGAGTTACCTCACTACACAATATTTTGCATCAAGTCTGCGAGGAGCTGGCCCAAAAATGTGCTGAATTGGTCAATTTCTACATGGTGGGGGGGGGGGGGGGGGGGGCTGTAGTACCCAGACAGCAGTGGGGTCAAACTGTAGAACCCAGTTCCTACCTTTGACTGTAAAAATAGATTTTATCAAACAAAACTATGCCATATTTTATCTCCGGGACCCCAAGGGTGACAAATCAGAGCAAGTTTACTGAATGTACACTACTGTTCAAAAGTTTGGGGTCACTTAGAAATGTACTTGTTTTTGAAAGAAAAGCACATTTTTTTGTCCATTAAAATAAAATAAAATTGATCAGAAATACAGTGTAGACATTGTTAATGTTGTAAAGGACTATTGTAGCTGGATTTTCTATGGAATATCTACATAGGAGTACAGAGGCCCATTGTCAGCAACCATCACTCCTGTGTTTCAATGGCACGTTATGTTAGCTAATCCAAGTTAAATATTTTAAAAGGCTAATTGATCATTAGAAAACCCCTTTGCAATTATGTTAGCATAGCTGAAAACTGGGGTCCTGATTAAAGAAGCAATAAAACTGGCCTTCTTTAGACTAGTTGAGAATCTAGAGCATCAGCATTTGTGGGTTTGATTACAGGCTCAGAATGCCCAGAAACAAAGACCTTTCTTCTGAAATTCATCAGTCTATCTATAAAAATGAAGGCTATTCCATTCGAGAAATTGCCAAGAAACTGAAGATCTCGTATAACACTGTGTACTACTCCCTTCACAGGGCTCTAACCAGAATAGAAAGAGGAGTGGGAGGCCCCGGTGCACAACTGAGCAAGAGGACAAGTACATAAGAGTGTCTAGTTTGAGAAACAGACGCTCACAAGTCCTCAACAGGCAGCTTCATTAAATATTACCCGCAAAACACCAGTCTCAATGTCAACAGTGAAGGCGACTCCGGGATGCTGGCCTTCTAGGTCTTCTAAGATTCAAAGATTAATAAAATATTAAGATGGGCAAAAGAACACAGACGCTGGACAGAGGAACTCTGCCTAGAAGGCCAGCTTCCCGGAGTCGCGTCTTCACTGTTGATGTTGAGACTGGTGTTTTGGAACACAGGAGTGATGGTTGCTGATAATGGGCCTCTGTACGCCTATGTAGATATTCCATAAAAATCTGCCGTTTCCAGCTACAATAGTTCTTTACAACAATAACAATGATTACAGGCTCAAAATCTATTTCTGATCAATTTGATGTTAATGGACAAAAAATGTGATTTTCTTCATAACCCAAACTTTTGAACGGTAGTGTAAGTGCATTATTTACCTTCAGGGGTGAATGTATCAAACCAGTTGCCGTGATAAAAGTATTTGTTGTTGTGCACTATCCTCAAACAATAGCATGGTACTTTTTTTCTGTAATAGCTACTGCAAATTGGACACTGCAGTTACACTAACCAGAATGTAAGCTTTCTGCCCATAGAAGATGTCTATTTCCTGGAAAGTTGGCTGTTGTATACAATGTTTTCTAGTCACATTATCGGATATTGAGCAACAACCGTCCCGGTTTAGGGACAACGATCCCGTAGTTGTCCGAGCAGTTGTTGTTCGGGATTAACTGCCTTGCTCAAGGGCAGAACAGCAGATTTTTCGGTTACTGGCCCAACGCTCTGAACCGCTAGGTTACATGCTGTGTGTATGTGACAGACAGAAGGGGTTGGGGAATCCATAGCATATAGTCTATTTCACTACACAGGATTTTTCTGTAGATAGTGTTTAAGTTGTCAGAAAATCAATTGGCAGTAAGCTCTCTTGGTTTCCAATTTGTTTCCCATCAAATTAATGAAATTCAAGGAGTAGGTATGCCAAACGTGTCATTTGTATTTCTCAATCCTACCTTATTCTACCCACACTGTCGCTCCTCTTGCCCCTTGCACTGAGATAACCAATCCTCAACAACATTAAGAAGATTTCCAGCTCTGGAACAAGAGGAAAATCATTTAGTATCTGGGCTTCATGGACCTGAAAATGTGTTTTTGCATTGCACTAATTTGCTTTACTTTGCAATGCTAATTATCCAACAGTGATAAATATTGATGAAACCTACATCCCATAGCTTATCATACTCACTATTTTAATTGTATGAGTTTAATCAATTTAGGAACTCCAACAATTTATTTGTGTACAGAAATCTCAGAGTACCAAACACAACAAACTAATGTAGTATTAGGGAGACATATGAATAACCATGATCTTGTTTGCAAAGTCAGTGTTTTCGAATTGATACAAATTACTTAATTGACACAGTGCAAAAAAATATAGCTTTGAAAGCTTCAAGAGAATCCCTCTGGGCTCACACTGGTTGAATCAACATTGTTTCCAAGTCATTTCATTTAAAATACATTGAACAAACGTGGAATATATGTTGAATTGATGTTTGTGCCCAGTGTGATGTCATCTAACTTAATTTCTCGTTTTAGTTTACATTTAATTATGCACATTCAAAAGTTCAGACTTTTTAGCTTAAAACAGACTTTTTTGCTTTTTTGCTTTCTTTCAGTCACCTGTTCCAATATGATTTTTTTAAAATAATAATTTGGTGTCTGAAGAAATCTGAAAAAGTCCTGCCACTTGCTTGATATGCCCAAAGAGAGTTTTTGGGTCTCTTCCTTCTTCTGTGTTTGGGCCATGACAGCTATCTGGTGTGACGATCAGATCAGATCCAGCATGCCACAGCCACAGATCACAGAAGCAGCCCCTTACTGCTATTTTTACCTCTATTTCAAAATGTTTTATCTTCAACTCTGCATTGTTGGAAAAGGGCCCGGAACTAAGCATTTCTCTGTTTACGAAGCATGTGACAAATAACATTTGATTTGACTTGCTTATCCAAATGCAGCCCATTAGAAGCTCCTGACGACACATTAATGGAAGCTGATAAAACCTTGCTAATTCCCAGAAAGAGGTTTTGTCACGGCTGATCAAATCATGCCGCTTGCACATAATTCATTACTGATATGGGGAAGATTGTAAGTGATGTGTGTGCAAAGCGCTCAAGTGTCCCTCGTTTCCACCCCTCCATTCTCTCATCCACCCTTTACTTCCTCATTCTAAATCCCATGCCCCAGCAGGAAGACGAATGTTTGGAGTGTTAGATCCAGATGAGGACATGGATGAGGAGACAGCTGCACTTGGGGCTTAGCTACATCTACAGGGACCAATCTCTGAGCTAAATGCTGAAGTGCTAGCATCTCCTTAGAAGAGCCGTAAGGTCAGTTTGGTATCTGAGCCTCCTCAATGAGATACACTACATGAGTATGTGGACACCAGCTCTTCGAACATCCCTTTCCAATGAATGTGGAGTTCTTCCACACTGATCATTTCTATATGGACCTCGCTTTGTGCACGGGGGCATTGTCATGCTGAAACAGGAAAGGGCCTTTCCCAAACTGTTGCCACAAAGTCGGAAGCACAGGATTGTCTAGCATGTCATTGTATGCTGTAGCGTTGATTTCCCTTCACTGGAACTAAAGGGCCTAACCCCAACCATGAAAAACAGCCCCAGACCATTATTCCTCCTCCACCAAACTTTACAGTTGGCACTATGCATTGGGGCAGGTAGCGTTCTCCTGGCAACCGCAAAACACAGATTTGTCCGTCGGACTGCCAGATAGTGAAGCGTGATTCATCGCTCCAGAGAACGTGTTTCCATTGAATCCAATGGCAGCGAGCTTTACACCACTCCAGCCGACGCTTGGCATTGTGCATGGTGATCTTAGGCTTATGTGCGGCTGGTTGGCCATGGAAACCCATTTCATGAAGCTCCCGAAGTACTTGTGTTGACGTTGCTTCCAAAGGCAGAGTGTTGCAACCAAAGACAGACAATTTTTACTTGCTACGTGCTTCAGCGGTTCTGTGAGCTTGTGTGGCCTACCACTTAGCATCTGAGCCGTTGTTGCTCCTAGACGCTTCCACTTCACAACAACAGCACTTACAGTTGACCAGTGCAGCTCTAGCAGGGCAGAATGAACTGACTTGTTGGAAAGGTTGCATCCTATGATGGTGCCAAGTTGAAAGTCACTGAGCTCTTCAGTAAGGCCATTCTACTGGCAATGTTTGTGTAAGGAGATTGCATGGCTGTGTGCTTGATTTTATACACCTGTCAGCAACAGGTGTGGCTGAAATAGCCAAATCCACTAATTCTGCTTGAGGCGGAATGTCTTCTGCTTTGATTTACATGGCTAAATCTCGTGACTGTGGCATACACACTGCACCAACAGGAACTGTTTTTCACAACAATTCCGCAGCTCGTTCCCATCAAAACTTTTGTGTCTCAGACTGTGCCCTTGATGTTTCAGTAGTGGCGGCAAAACATTCTGGGAACAAATGGTATCACAGGCATGTTTGCATAAAAGTAGATAAGATAGGTTTATGGAGCTAGACCTTTTTTGCAGTTCTTTGAGCTGAAAGTTGCTTGGTTGACCAAATGTTCTCTCTCCCCGTTTGTACAATGCTCTGACAACATCCCCAGGGTAGTGTGATTTTTAGCGTGATATATCTCTGAAACTTTCTCTTTGCATGCTTTATCAAATAAAAAGTATCTCTTTGCTGGGTTGTGAGTCATCCTTCAAGCAGTGCCTATAGGGACGTCTATTTTCTAAGTAAGACATTGAAGAGGTAGATGGACAAAAGGAAACAGGCGAGAATTGTCTGGAAAAGCAATGTTAATATGCTAACAATTAGGGGATGTGAACCAGAATGCTGCAACGCTAACAGTACAGGGATCTATTGGACTATTGATATGCTGTCAGTCTGATGATCAATCTCATTGTGTTGAGTGGGCTCAGGGCCCAGCTGTTGACATGCTGACAATTTGTGGCCAATATGCCGAGAGTCTGGGTCCTCATTATCGGCATGCTAATAGTTTTGGGCCTTAGAGTAGATACTTTGAGACTTAGGAGCCTGGCTGATGTCATGTGAACAGTCTGAAGCTTTGGTGTCAATGGGATGAGAGTCTAAAGGGACCAAGGTTTTGTATACAAACAGTTTGGGGGTTTGGTGACATTTGAGCTGAGAGTTTTGTTTTCTTTATTGTTACAATGCTAACAGTTTGGGGAACTCCAAAGGACAAAGTGGCAAGTTTCAGGGCAGTGAGGTGGGGAGAAGGTGATGAACTGTGATTGCCCCGATCCTCCCCGTGCCCTCCATAGGCCAGAGAACACCAGCAAGAGACGGAGAGAGGGGTTGAGAGGAGGCGGATGACAAGGCGACAGACGAAGATTGGGTCCACTGACAGAGCGCTCTACTGTCGCAGCGAGAATACTCCCAGTTCCTGGTGGATTGGATAGCAGTTCTTCAGGAAAGACTCAGAGGGCAAAGAATGCTCCTAGTTCCTGGTGGATTGGATATCAGTTCTTCAGGAAAGACTCAGAGGGCAAAGTGAAGGGCGTGTGCTACACTGCCACACTTTAAAAATGACAGGAACCCTGGGAATATCTGTGAGGGGAAACAATACCTCCAGCCTGCCACGTAGGGTACAGTAGGGAGAAGGACTCACTGCGTGGTTTGTTTGGTTTGGTGATTAGTGTTTTGGGCAGGTGATTTGAGGCAGCTGAGGGCTACGTTTGCTCGCAGTCTATTAAAAAATCTGCGGAGTCATGAATAAGCAGTAGCTCTCCACCCGTTGCTAAATGAGAGTCCTGTGACCGAGAGTCTTTAGGCTGAGCCACAATACAATCTCACTGCTTTCACTGAAAGTGCTCCCTCTCTATCTCATTCTGACAGGGAAGGGGATGTGGCTCAAGTGTGTATGTGTGTGTGTGCTAACATCACAAAGAAGGAAGCAGAAGTAGAGAAGTTGGGGAGAGTTGGAAGAAGGGAGGTGATAGAACAAGAACAAGACATGAAGAGAGAGAGACCCATTTCTTACCACCCCTCCCCTACCTTGTCAAAGACAAACCCCAGAGGTCTTACATCGATCTGTGGGAAGCAAGGGCAAACAGTGGGACATGCCTTTAAGGGACCCCATCCACAGGGACAGGGGCAGAGCACTTAGCACGCCACGGAGGTTAGGCCTACAGAGACTCTCAGCATGCATCTGTACATCCCCTGACACTGACACAGTTTCCCCAGTTTGCCACCTTCAGAGGGAAACTGGTGCCTGCTGTCCACTGTCTCTTTCCATTGAGCCAGGAACAGTCAGGGGGAGGAGATCGAGAGCTTTGACTATGTACAGACTCAGTGAGCATAGCCTTGCTATTGAGAAGGCCGCCGTAGGCAGACCTGGCTCTCAGGAGAAGACAGGCTATGTGCACACTGCCCACAAAATGAGGTGGAAACTGAGCTGCACTTCCTAACCTTTTGCCCAATGTATGACCATATTAGAGACACATATTTCACTCAGATTATACAGATTCACAAAGTATTCGAAAACAAACCTGATTTTGATAAACTCTCATATCTACTGGGTGAAATACCACAGTGTGCCATCACAGCAGCAAGATTTGTGACCTGTTGCCACAAGAAAAAGTCAACCAGTGAAGAACGAACACCATTGTAAATACAACCCATATTTATGCTTATTTATTTCCCCTTTTGTACTGTAACCATTTGTACATCGTTACAACATTGTATATATACATAATATGACATTTGTAATTTGTAGTGCCGGGAGGGAGTTGAGCTGGATCATCACTGAATGTGGAGTCCACGGTGAGATTCCTATAAATCGTATAATCCCCAAATGTTTTTCAAATAAGAGTATTGCAGCAGTCTGTTTTTGGCAAGGTGGTCAATTGTATTGTCTAACAAATGATGACTACACATGATTTAAGTATTGATTAGGTTTTTTTCATGTATGTAACAGATTCCTCTCTGTCATAGGACCAATACACCACATCAGTGCAACTTTCACAGCCTGCTAAGAATTATTGCGGCATTTAGCACAGTTCAAGTGAATACCTTTTCATGGCATAGGTCTGTACTCATAATGAACAACACAGCAATTATTGGGGCCAGCGTTTTTACACCTTCACTCCAGGTGATTCTAAGCCTGCCCTTCCATCTCATTTACAGTACAGAAATACAGAAGAATGACTGCCCCACCTCTCTCCATATCCTCTCTCTCTCTTTCTCTCTCTACCTCCTCTCTCCATCTCCTCTCTCTTATCTCCTCCATCCATCTCCTCTCTCCATCTCTTCTCTCTCTATTTACTCTCTCTCTCCATCTCCCATCTCTCCATCTCTTCTCTCTCCCTCCATCTCGCTCCCTCTCCTCACTCCATCTTCTCTCTCTCGCTCCCTCTCCATCGCCCCTATCGCCTTCTCCTCTCTCTCCACGGGTAATTGGGAGAATTTGAAGCATCTTAGAAGCATGACAGTGGGATCCTCTGTCCTCTGACATCAGTATGGGGGACAGGGAGAGACAGGTACTGTAGGCCTGCAGAATGACACTCTTACTCAATTAATTACCACAACCTTGAGAGATGCAGGAGCTGAAGCAGAGCTGAGGCCACCTCCCCCACCGAGAGAAGGATAACCAAGTGGTCTAAAATCGAATGTTATCCCCACACTGATGCAGAGAGAGAGAGAGAGAGAGAGAGAGAGAGAGAAAGAGAGAGAGAGAGAGAAAGAGAGAGAGAGAGAGAGAGAGAGAGAGAGAGAGAGAGACACATATTCCTCCCTTTCTTGTGATAGCACATATTCCTCCCTTTCTTGTGATAGCAGATTTCTTTACTCTGGCCAAACTAATTGATATTTTGATCATTTTGCTGTTTGTTTGCTATGGGGATTATCTCTTTGTGTGTGTGTGTGCGTGGGTGTGTGTGTAATCTGACAACTCAGCAGGTCCTAATTACATATATCCATCTCAAACAGGAGCAAAGTGGTGAGAGGATTATTCCGAATCCTCCCCGAGTCCAAATCAATAGATAGAGGGAGGAGAAGAAAAACAAAAAGACTGGGAGATACAGAAAGGCACCGGGAAGACCATCCGGTGACCTCTACCTCGCCATGGTGAAGGCTTTGATCTCCTTTTACCATGCTTAATCTCTGTCACACTACACCAACAGAGTTTAACTAGCTTGAACAAACACTTCCACAGAATCTAGAACAGACTGGAGAATGGTAGTGAAGCTGAATTTCACTGAGGCTGTGAATCATGATGCACGGCGATCGTGAGAGGATGGGAGAGAGGCTCTCTGGAGCTGTAGTAACTGTTTATCACCTGATCTTTGCTCCAACATCACCACACCCATCTCCACCTCTCCACATCCACCCTCCACCCACATCTATACTTCCCTCTCCTCATCATTCATGGACCCGTTTTCCACTGTGTGATTATATAAGTATTATTAAGTGTTATCATACACAGTGTGTAAAGTGGATGAATGATGAAGAGGTCATACAACTGCTTCAACACTGATCTAGAGTGGCTTAATAGAAACAGCACACAATGAAGTACAAACAGTCTGCTTCCTCTGTTCCTCCATTGGCAAGCTCTCACAAGCTGATTTTTCTACTTCCTTTTTGCAAGTGCTGCATAAATGTAAAACAACAACAACATGTGACTCAAACTGTGCCTTCAAAAGCCCCACTATCCTTAATTACCAGTTCAGTTCTTGGATAACATATGCTCTCAAAGTGGTGGGGGAGAGAGGGCTGGTGTTTGAGAGTTACTTTGCTTCCCCAGCTCTGCAACAACATTAACCACGACATGAATAATGCAGGCTGTTTTGTTTTGTGCTATGAATTAATTGATGGCATGATGGAATGAAGTGCACATTTAAATATATTGATTTGATTATTTTTTGATTTGTTAGTGTGGAAATAACTGCACGGTAGGGCCAGGCGAGTGAGAACCCCTATTGATATATGAGGTAAGTAGAGGCATATGGAAACATGAATTACTCTATAAATCAAAGCAAAAGGAGTGGGATCAGAATATGAGAAAACTGATGAGAAATACAATTTGAGCTCATTAATGAAGAACATTCCAGCATACAATTTAGAGCGAGCACAATGCTGATATGGTGAACAGAAACAAATAAAAGAAATGCGTTGTTAACCTGGCTGTGTATGTAGTGAAGTACTATCAGATTAGCTAACTAAGATCAAGAAATGGTAATGAGAAGTATTATTTTAATATCTTGTAAAGGGAATGGATTCACATACAAGGCATGAACTTAAATTACAAGGCATGAACTTAAATTACAAGGCATTACCGGCATTAACATAGTTTTCATAACGCTGGCATGATGAGATAGAGAGAGACATAATATGACATAATATGACATTTGAAATGTCTTTATTCTTTTAGTACTTTTGTAAGTGTAATGTTTACTGTTAATTTTTTTTGTCTATTTCACTGTTGTTTATTATCTATTTCACTTGCTTTGACAATGTAAACATATGTTTCCCATGCCAATAAAGCCCCTTAAATTGAAATGTAATTGATAGAAAGGCCATGCACCAACAGTCCATGGGGAGGAGAGAAAGCGAGAGAGGCTGTGTAAGTATCTCACCAGAGCAGGTAAAAACAAAAGAGAGACATAGTGAATCTAAGACCCTTTTATGACCATTTGACCAAAATCTGAGTTGTAACCAATAGCATTACTGTTGAGTTAAATTCCAATCAGATATCAGACCTACAGGATGGAAAGACAACAGCATCACTTCCTTCACAGATATGTGACAAGGAAGGGTTGGTGAGGTAATGCAGCATTCCTAAGAGAGCAAAGGAATCCTTGTATACAGTGTTGATAAAAGAGAGGTCGGGGGTTGGGCCGGCCTACATATATGCATTTACTGTATATCAATAGACTATGTATTTACCATTTTCCCCCTTTTTTGTTCTGTATCACTATTGTTTTTACGGCGGGATGAATGCTTACAAATTTACTACCATGGTATCCCCTTCCTCCTTGTTATTGTAGGCCTCTGGGCTTTTTACAAACACTACATGCAAATTTTGCACATTTTCTTATTCATACTCTTTTGTCCAATTAATCTTGATTAATCTTTATTGAGGTGTTAGAGAATGGACGGAAATAAAAAAAGCCTTTTGTCTTCTAATATGCTGTTGGCCTCGCTACAAGACCAGACAGTGTGTTATTAGGCTGAACTCAGCTAAATGTACTTCCTTTACTTTGGGTATTCCTCAATGCTCTCTTGGCGTATCTTCAGCACTTTCATTATGTGACAAACACATTTTTGCTACAATATGCCGGGTTATTTAATGGAACCATTGTGGCTGAGCTGGTAGGGGATTAGGGTAATCCATGGAGGAACTTTGCAGATAAGTGGAAAAATAAAGGCATTAACAGGAGCCTCTATTCAGGGGAACAGTTCATTTTCTTCATAAATGTTTGGTCCAGCAATTCATCACACAAGTGTAAGCTATATTTAAGCGTGGATTCTCACAGACAAATGGGAAAATTTAGAGTTGGAACAGAAAGAGGGAGTGCGCACACACACACACACACACACACACACACACACACACACACACACACACACACACACACACACACACACACACAGACCAACAGACAAAGTACATACAGACTCATAGAACCTGAATTTCCTATAAGAGTGTAACAACCCCCAACCTCAAAACCAGGTGTAGAGTAGACCCAAACTCATCATATCTGACATATGGAAATGCTTTAATTTTGTGTGTGTATGCGCGTGTAGGTCCCATACGTGTGTAGGTCCCATGTGGTTCAGTTGGTCGAGCATGGCACTTGCAATGCCAGGGTTGTGGGTTTGATTCCCATGGGGGACCAGTATGAACAAATATGAAAATATATGTACTCACTACTCTAAGTCGCTCTTAACCTGGTAAAATGTAGGTGTATTTCTTATCTGTTTTAGCCTCTAATGTTCCAAACACAGGCCTCTCTCGTTCCAACGCGTTGTTTACATCCCCCTGCCTTTGCTACTAGGTGACTGACCATCATAGAGATGAGAGGAACGACACTAAAGAACAGTCAGGGTCAGACCCCAAAGTAAACAAACAATCAATACAGTTAAATAATCAATATGATTTATTAACACATATTTCCTTAATAGATCACACCATGCTTTTAAAAATGTTGATAAGGTATAATGGTTTTAAGAAATTTGTCAAAGAAGTTTCTGTTAGTGTTGGTGGCATATCTAATGTGCTTTCTTGTTTTATTGTTGTTGAGTACCCTGTCAAATCAGGTTGGAAAAACACTTTGAATAAAGAAAACCATTTTTATAATAAGATGAAAGGTGGGTCATGATTCACAGCAGAACATCAACAATTTATATTCATTTTCCTACCAATTGAACATAATCATATCTTGTTTAGTGTGAAATTCTGAATCATGTACATGAACGAAACACAGACAAGCACAAATAACACAAAGACTATATAGTCTTATGTTAGCATGAGTTGGTTAGCTACATTTTTGTGTGGCATTTGTGCAGGAACTCTTCCCAAAGGTATTGTTTCCTGTTTCATAATTGACTGTAATTCATTTACAGTTCTAAAGACCCTGAACTCCGTTTTAGTTAGTGAACCCTTTACCCCTTGTAGCTATTTTTCTTACTCGTTTTTTTTCATGTGGTATTCTTCTTTAGACAGCCTGGTGAATGCCCCATGTGCACAGTGGAGCCTTTCAAATGTGATTAGTTAGATTGACTCAAATGAAGACCAGGGAATTCAAAGCCACTTTAAGTTTGCTATTCGTATGCTATGTTATGTCGTCACTCCAAGCCACATCCATTTATTTAGTCCCCTGCCGACCTATTAGGCAACTTGTAATGTAGACGGGAAGGAATTGGCAAACTTAATATTGTAATAACTATTTAATGTGTGACAGTTATCCCTTGTCTATTCAAATTACTGCTCAAGAGGCCTCAGTTTAGGTTCATGAAAAGTTGATAGAAAATGAAGAGCGAGGGAAACAGCTAAGCATTGAAGGAACTAAAGCTTACAGCACAGTGGATTTTGGAATAGACTGTTAAAAAGATAATATTTCATGGATCAATGATAGCACTCTGTAAAACACATTGCTTACATAGGGGAACCTCAGACAGATTCGAGCAACCTCGAAATTCAACAAAACAAAGCCAAAACACGGGACATTCAATGAAAAATGAAGATAAAAAAGGAAAATGCATAATTTCAGCAAACACCCAGGAGAGCGACTTGGAAGATGCTCACGCAAAATGAAAACATTGACTGCTGACTAATGAGAGACAAATGAATTCACTGAGATAAATTGTTCATTAGTGTTTCACAGTCATAGTTTGGCTGGGGTTTGAAAAGTTCAATGCAATTTGTGTTTACAAAATTGATGATTTTGTCTGTCTAATTTGACTGGTAGCCTTCCTACAGGACCTGGAGTTTTTCCAGAACACTTGACATTACCAGGAATTACTCCCCGTTCCTGTAATGAGTGATGACTGACCCTTTGCTATGAAACTCGAAATTTAGCTTTGGTGCATCCTGTTTCCATTGATCATCCTTGATATGCATCATGCTGTGGGGATGTTTTTCAGCAGCAGGGACTGGGAGACTAATCAGGATCGAGGCAAAGATGAACGGAGAAAAGTACAGACAATCCATGATGAAAACCTACTCCACAGCGCTCAGGACCTCAGACTGGGGTGTAGGATCATCTTCCAACAGGACAACGAACCTAAGCACACAGCCAAGGCAACACAGGAGGGGCTTCGGGACAAGTCTCTGAATGTCCTTGAGTGGCCCAGCCACAGCCCAGACTTGAACCCGATCGAACATTTCTGGAGAGACCTGAAAATAGCTGTGCATCAACACTCTCCATCCAACCTGAAAGAGCTTGAGAGGATCTGCAGAGAGGAATGAGAGAAACTCCCCAAATACAGGTGTGCCAAGCTTGTAGCGTCATACCCAAGAAGACTCGAGACTCTAATCGCTGCCAAAGGTGCTTCAACAAAGTACTGAGTTCTTATGCAAATGTGATATTTCAGTTTTTATTTTTAATACATTTGCAAATGTTTCAAAAAACTGTTTTTGCTTCATCATTATGGGTCATTTTGTGTAGATTGAAAATATGTTTTGTAATAAATTTTAGAATAATGTTGTAAAGTAACAAAATGTGGAAAATGTCAAGGATACTCAATACTTTCGGAAGGCACTGTATATATATATATTTAAATGTATTTAAACCCTTATTTTTGGCACTAAACAGTCTCCATAAATATACTTTAATTAATTTTTTCAACCGGTACCAGGGGACCTTCAGACGAGTCTTGTGAGGCCTGTAGAGCAAAACATAGAACACCATCTTGCTCCTGAGAGTCTCATCTTTCCATATAGGGGTAATAATACACTGAACAAAAATATAAACGCAACATGTAAAGTGTTGGTCACATGTTTCATGAGCTGAAATAAAAGACCCCAGAATTGTTCCACATGCACAAAAATCTTCTTTATCTCTATTTCTGTGAACAAATTTGTTTGAATCCCTGTTAGTGAGCATTTCTCCTTTGCCAAGATAATCCATCCGTCTGACAGGTGTGGCATTTCAAGAAGCTGATTAAACAGCATGGTCATTACACAGGTGCACCTTGTGCTGGGGACAATAAAAGGCCACTCTAAAATGCGCAGTTTTGTCACACAACATAATGCCACAAATGTCTCAAAGTTTGAAAGATCGTGCAATTGGTATGCTGACTGCAGAAATGTCCATCAGAGCTGTTGACAAATAATTGAATGTTCATGTCTCTACCATAAGCCGCCTCCAACGTTGTTTTAGAGAATTTGGTAGGACGTCCATCCGACCTCACAACTGCAGGCCACGTGTATGGCTTGTGGGGGGTGAGCAGTTTTCTGATATCAGCGTTGTGAACAGAGTGCCCCATGGTGACGGTGGGGTTATGGTATGGGCAGGAATAAGCTATGGACAACAAACACAATTTCATTTTATCTATGTTAATTTTAATGCACAGAGACACTGTGATGAGATCCTGAGGCCCAATCTTGTGCTATTCATCCACCGCCAGCGCCTCATGTTTCAGCATGATTATTTATGGCCCCATATCGCAAGGATCTGTACACAATTCAAGGAAACTGAAAATGGCCAAGTTCTTTCATGGCCTGCATACTCTCCAGACATGTCACCCACTGAGTATGTTTGGGATGCTCTGGATCGACGGTTACGACTGCTTGTTCCATTTCCCGCCAATGTCCAGAAACTTCGCACAGCCATTGAAGAGTGAGAAAACATTCCACAGGCCACAATCAACAGCCTTATCAACTCAATGTGAAGGAGATGTGTTGTGCTGAATGAGGCAAATGGTGGTCACACTGACTGGTTTTATGATCCTTTTATAAAGGTATCTGTGACCAACCGATGTATATCTGTATTCCCAGTCATGTGAAATCAATAGATTAGGGCCTAATAAATGTATTTCAATGGACTGATTTCCTTATATGAACTGTAAAGTGAAATCTTCGAAATTGTTGCTTTTTGCGTTTACATTTGACCGACCGGCTCGATTCGGTCTTATGCAGAAAATTTGAAATTCTGTTTTTTACATTGGATAAAGGTTGAGACTCAGAGCTAGAAAATGGTATATGATACATTACTGTCGAGAAACAATGGGAAAGTAATTCTGTTTTGAAAGTTGATAAACTTGTAACACATCTTTTTAATGATGAACATTCTATTGAACATTCTATTGTCATTTCACATCAAACTTGTCGTTGTCATAATGAAAAATTATAAATACAAAAACGACAGGCTGCATGACAGCAGCAGCCTGGTGGTCCAAAATAGCATAACAGGTGTATTTTAACACCAATAAACCCATCTGTTTAAAAATGAATTTAGTATATGTCAATCTAGCAAACCAGGCAACTAAAAGCAACCATCTAAACAATTTTTTTGCTAGTTTGTACCTTGTTATTCATTATTACAGTAAAATAAACTCACAACATGTCATCGTTTCCAAGTTAATGGCAAACTAATTACAGAAACTTGCTTATGGTTGTGAGTGTGATGAAATAAAAGCAGGGCATTCTGCCGGAGAATTTTATAACTTGGAACCTGTCTCGTTGGCCTATCCTAATTTGACTTTGGCGCAGTTCATGTTGTTCTCCACATGGTAAAATCAAAGTTTATTTGTTACATGCACAGGATACAGAAGGTATAAACAGTACAGTGAAATGGTTACTTGCATAGTGGAGTCTTTTGTTTAGGTGTGTAGCTAGCTAGCTACCTAGCTAAACAAAGAACCAGAATCCCAAATCATAACATTACATTTACATTTACGTCATTTAGCAGACGCTCTTATCCAGAGCGACTTACAAATTGGTGCATTCACCTTATGATATCAAGTGGAACAACCACTTTACAAAAGTACATCTATATCTTTTTTGGGGGGGAGGGTGGGAGGGGGGAGGGTTAGAAGGATTACTTAATCCTATCCCAGGTATTCCTTAAAGAGGTGGGGTTTCAGGTGTCTCCGGAAGGTGGTGATTGACTCCGCTGTCCTGGCGTCGTGAGGGAGCTTGTTCCACCATTGGGGTGCCAGAGCAGTGAACAGTTTTGACTGGGCTGAGCGGGAACTGTGCTTCCGCAGAGGTAGGGAGGCGAGCAGGCCAGAGGTGGATGAACGCAGTGCCCTTGTTTGGGTTTAGGGCCTGATCATAGCCTGAAGGTACGGAGGTGCCGTTCCCCTCACAGCTCCGTAGGCAAGCACCATGGTCTTGTAGCAGATGCGAGCTTCAACTGGAAGCCAGTGGAGTGTGTGGAGGAGCGGGATGACGTGAGAGAACTTGGGAAGGTTGAACACCAGACGGGCTGCGGCGTTCTGGATGAGTTGTAGGCGTTTAACCTGTTGGGGATAGGGGGCGTACCCGATTTAATCTGGTTACTACTCCTGCCCAGTAACTAGAATATGCATATAATTGTTTGATTTGGATAGAAAACACCCTAAAGTTTCTAAAACTGTTTGAATGGTGTCTGTGAGTATAACAGAACTCATTTGGCAGGCCAAAACCTGAGAAGATTCCAAACAGGAAGCGCTCTCTCTGACTTTTTCTTGGCCTTCTTGATCATCTCTAACCAAAACAGGGGATCTCTGGCATGACGTGACATTTTCTAACGCTCCCATAGGCTCTCAGAAGGCGCCAGAACGATGAATGGTGGCTTTGCAGGCCATGGCTGAAAAACATTAGCGCATTTTGTAAGTGGTCGATCTGAGGACAATGAGACTGGAGGCGCATGCACGAGCCGACACCATGTTTACTTTCTCTCTCTTTGAACAAAAACAACGACTCCCGGTCGGAATATTATCGCTTTTTTACGAGAAAAATAGCATAAAAATTGATTTTAAACAGCGTTTGACATGCTTCGAAGTACGGTAATGGAATATTTTGAATTTTTTTGTCACGAAACGCGTCGGGCGCGTCACCCTTGTTTACCCTTCGGATAGTGTCTTGAACGCACGAACAAAACGCCGCTATTTGGATATAACTATGGATTATTTGGAACCAAACCAACATTTGTTGTTGAAGTAGAAGTCCTGGGAGTGCATTCTGACGAAGAACAGCAAAGGTAATCAAACTTTTCTAATAGTAAATCGGAGTTTGGTGAGTACCACACTTGGTGGGTGTCAAAATAGCTAGCCTGTGATGGCCGGGCTATCTACTCAGAATATTGCAAAATGTGCTTTCACCAAAAAGCTATTTTAAAATTGGACATAGCGAGTGCATAAAGGAGTTCTGTATCTATAATTCTTAAAATAATTGTTATGTTTTTTGTGAACGTTTATCGTGAGTAATTTAGTAAATTCACCGGAAGTGTTCGGTGGGAATGCTAGTCACATGCTAGTCACATGCTAATGTAAAAAGCTGGTTTTTGATATATGAACTTGATTGAACAAAACATGAATGTATTGTATAACATAATGTCCTAGGATTGTCATCTGATGAAGATCATCAAAGGTTAGTGCTGCATGTAGCTGTGGTTTGGGTTTATGTGACATTATATGCTAGCTTGAAAAATGGGTGTCTGATTATTTCTGGCTGGGTACTCTGC
Source organism: Salmo trutta (assembly GCF_901001165.1). Lineage (NCBI taxonomy): Eukaryota > Metazoa > Chordata > Actinopteri > Salmoniformes > Salmonidae > Salmo > Salmo trutta. The sequence goes on from NC_042986.1 coordinate 25,832,023, forward strand.
TGACATAATCTAATGTTTTGCATTCGTTGTAAAGCCTTTTTGAAATCGGACAGTGTGGTTAGATTAACGAGAGTCTTGTCTTTAAAATGGTGTAAAATAGTCATATGTTTGAGAAATTGAAGTAATAGCATTTCTAAGGTATTTGAATATCGCGCCACGGGATTACACTGGCTGTTGAGTAGGTGCGTCGCACTGGCCCAGAGAGGTTAATGGCACAGGCAGGGAGCCCCGCCAACAGGGAGTTGCAGTAATCCAGACGGGAGATGACAAGTGCCTGGATTAGGACCTGCGCCGCTTCCTGTGTGAGGCAGGGTCCGCTGTCCTGGCGTCGTGAGGGAGCTTGTTCCACCATTGGGGTGCCAGAGCAGCGAAAAGTTTTGACTGGGCTGAGCGGGAACTGTGCTTCCACAGAGGTAGGGAGGCGAGCAGGCCAGAGGTGGATGAGTTTTGACTGGGCTGAGCGGGAACTGTGCTTCCGCAGCGGTAGGGAGGCGAGCAGGCCAGAGTGCCCTTCTTTGGGTGTAGGGACTGATCAGAGCCTGAAGGTACGGTGGTGCCGTTCCCCTCACAGCTCCGTAGGCAAGCACCATTTTTGATGGCGCAGGCAGGGAGCCCCGCCAACAGCGAGTTGCAGTAATCCAGATGGGAGATGACAAGTGCCTGGATTAGGACCTGCGCCGCTTCCTGTGTGAGGCAGGGTCGTACTCTGCGAATGTTGTAGAGCATGAACCTACAGGATCGGGTCACCGCCTTGATGTTAGCGGAGAACGACAGGGTGTTGTCCAGGGTCACGCCAAGGCTCTTAGCACTCTGGGAGGAGGACACAATGGAGTTGTCAACCGTGATGGCGAGATCATGGAACGGGCAGTCCTTCCCCGAGAGGAAGAGCAGCTCCGTCTTGCCGAGGTTCAGCTTGAGGTGATGATCCGTCATCCACACTGATATGTCTGCCAGACATGCAGAGATGCGATTCGCCACCTGGTTATCAGAAGGGGGAAAGGAGAAGATTAATTGTGTGTCGTCTGCGTAGCAATGATAGGAGAGACCATGTGAGGATATGACAGAGCCAAGTGACTTGGTGTATAGCGAGAATAGGAGAGGGCCTAGAACTGAGCCCTGGGGGACACTAGTGGTGAGAGCACTCCGGAGACGGATTCTCGCCACGCCACCTGGTAGGAGCGACCTGTCAGGTAGGACGCAATCCAAGAGTGAGCCGCGCCGGAGATGCCCAACTCAGAGAGGGTGGAGAGGAGGATCTGATGGTTCACAGTATCAAAGGCAGCAGATAGGTCTAGAAGGATGAGAGCAGAGGAGAGAGAGTTAGCTTTAGCAGTGCGGAGAGCCTCCGTGACACAGAGAAGAGCAGTCTCAGTTGAATTACCAGTCTTGAAACCTGACTGATTTGGATCAAGAAGGTCATTCTGAGAGAGATCGCAAGAGAGCTGGCCAAGGACGGCGCGCTCAAGAGTTTTGGAGAGAAAAGAAAGAAGGGATACTGGTCTGTAGTTGTTGACATCGGAGGGATCGAGTGTAGGTTTTTTGAGAAGGGGTGCAACTCTCGCTCTCTTGAAGACGGAAGGGACGTAGCCAGCGGTCAAGGATGAGTTGATGAGCGAAGTGAGGTAAGGGAGAAGGTCTCCGGAGATGGTCTGGAGAAGAGAGGAGGGGATAGGGTCAAGCGGGCAGGTTGTTGGGCGGCCGGCCGTCACAAGTCGCAAGATTTCATCTGGAGAGAGAGGGGAGAAAGAGGTCAAAGCATAGGGTAGGGCAATGTGAGCATGACCAGCGGTGTCGTTTGACTTAACTTCTTGGGGCTATGTGGGACGTTAGCGTGCCCCCCGTGGCGCACCCTATCAACAGCAGGTGCATTTCAAGAGCGGCAAATTTGAAACCAAATAAATGTCCAAATTCAAATTTCTCAAACATACAACTAACTTACAGCCTTTGAAAGATAAACATCTTCTTAATCTAACCACGTTTACCGATTTCAAAAAGGTTTTACGGGGAAAGCATAAAGTTAGGTTATGTTAGGAGAGTACATTGACAATAGCTGTGTGTAGTGTATTGTCGATTCAAAGACAGGCGTCACCAAAACCATAAAATCAGCTAAAATTATGCACTAACCTTTTACAATCTCCATCAGATGACACTCCTAGGACATTATGTTAGACAATGCATGCATTTTTAGTTCTATCAAGTTCATATTTATATCTAAAACCAGCGTTTTACTATGGCATTGATGTTCAGGAAATCGTTTCCCTCCAATACCGGCAGTCGTCATGACAACAAAATAATTAATTAATATTAGAAAACATTGGTAAAATATTATATTGTCATTCAAAGAATTATAGATTTACATATCTTGAACGCAATGGACTTGCCAGATTTAAAATGAACCTTACTGGGAAATCACACTTTGCAATAATCTGAGCACTGCGCCAGAAAAATACGCATTGCGATACAGACTAACCGCCATGTTGGAGAGATCTAAAATCGAAAATACTATGTAAATAATCCATTACCTTTGATTCTCTTCATCAGATGTCACTTCCAAAGAATCCCAGGTCCATAACGAATGTAGTTTTGTTCAAAAAAGCTCATCATTTATGTCTTAAAACCTGTTGTAGCACATGATCTAAGCCAGCCGGACTTCACTTCACTTCCCGAACGGAAAAAATATATTTACGTTCGTTCAAACATGTCAAACGTTGTATCGCATAAATCGTTAGGGCCTTTTTTAACCAGAACATGAATAAAATTCAAGGCGGACCATTGGGTTCTCTTTTAAAACGTTTCGGAATGAGAGTACCCACCATCAACTCGAGGGCCAGGTGTCTAATGGGCCATCGCCGTTCCAAAGCTCTTCTTCAGTCAGATCTCACTGTAGAAGACTCAAAACACTTTGTAAAGGCTGGGGACATCTTGTGGAAGCAATAGGAAGTGCCAAAATATTCCTCCTTCCCTTTGTTTTTCAATGGTATAGGCTTAAAGTCAATTCAACACATCAGGTATCCACTTCCTGTCAGAATCTGTCTCAGGGTTTTGCCTGCCAAATGAGTTCTGTTATACTCACAGACACCATTCAAACAGTTTTAGAAACTTCAGGGTGTTTTCTATCCAAACCTGAACAATAATATGCATATTCTAGCTTCTGAGTTGGTGTAATAGGCAGTTAAAAATGGGCACATATTTTTTCAAAATATTCTCAATACTGCCCCCTATACCCTAACAGGTTAACAAACGAGGATCGAATGTCGTCAACAATCTTTTCAAAATGGTTGACAAAGTAATCCGCAGAGAGGGAGGAAGGGGGGAGGGGGAGGAGGATTCAGGAGGGAGGAGAAGGTGGCAAAGAACTTCCTAGGGTTAAAGGCAGATGCTTGGAATTTAGAGTGGTAGAAAGTGGCTTTAGCAGCAGAAACAGAGGAAGAAAATGTGGAGAGGAGGGAGTGAAAAGATGCCAGGTCCGCAGGGAGGCTAGTTTTCCTCCATTTCCGCTCGGCTGCCCGGAGCCCTGTTCTGTGAGCTCGCAATGAGTCGTCAAGCCACGGAGCAGGAGGGGAGGACTGAGCCGGCCGGGAGGATAGGGGACATAGAGAGTCAAAGGATGCAGAAAGGGAGGAGAGGGGGGTTGAGGAGGCAGAATCAGGAGATTGGTTGGAGAAGGATTGAGTAGAGGGAAGAGATGATAGGATGGAAGAGGAGAGAGTAGCAGGAGAGAGAGAGCGAAGGTTGCGACGGCGCAATACCATCTGAGTAGGGGCAGAGTGAGTAGTGTTGGAGGAGAGCGAGAGGGAAAAGGATACAAGGTAGTGGTCGGAGACTTGGAGGGGAGTTGCAGTGAGATTAGTAGAAGAACAGCATCTAGTAAAGATGAGTTCAAGCGTATTGCCTGCCTTGTGAGTAGGGGGGGACGGTGAGAGGGTGAGGTCAAAAGAGGAGAGGAGTGGAAAGAAGGAGGCAGAAAGAAATGAGTCAAAGGTAGACGTAGGGAGGTTAAAGTCACCCAGAATTGTGAGGGGTGAGCCATCCTCAGGAAAGGAACTTATCAAGGCGTCAAGCTCATTGATGAACTCTCCAAGGGAACCTGGAGGGCGATAAATGATAAGGATGTTAAGCTTGAATGGGCTAGTGACTGTGACAGCATGGAATTCAAAGGAGGAGATAGACAGAAATGTCAGGGGAGAAAGAGAGAATGTCCACTTGGGAGAGATGAGGATTCCAGTGCCACCACCCCGCTGACCATATGCTCTCGGGTATGCGAGAACATGTGGTCAGACGAGGAGAGAGCAGTAGGAGTAGCAGTGTTTTCTGTGGTAATCCATGTTTCCGTCAGCACCAAGAAGTCGAGGGACTTAATTACTACCCTGCATAATAATTACTACCCTGCATGAATCTGTAGGTAGCTAAAGCTAACCAACTAGGTTCAATATCAGCTAGCTAGCTAACTTCAGGCTATAACTAGCAATGCAAATTGCTCCGAGATACGAATAATATTATACACAGATCATACACATAATGTTAGCTAGCGAGCCAGTCAGCTAACGTTAGCTAGCTATCTAACAATATGCTTTTACTTGCAATGAAACGACTTTCTGACAAAATTAGAAATGTATAATACCTGAAAACGTAGCTAGCTAGACTCTCTTACCCGTATACATGAATGAACACTTCTCTCTCTATGTCACGGATGCCATGGTTGCCCTTAGTTTGAAGATGTAATCCGGAGATTGGTGGTCTGCGTGTTCTTTTTTGACTCTATCTGCATATTTGCAATCAAATCCCATACTTTTCTCCACCTTCTTAGCTATCATACTCTGCTTCCACCAGACATTCCACTGATTTCAAAACTCAGTCCTCCAGTAAGTGGAGAGCATTAGCAAAACTTCTGCAGTTCTTTGCGATATCTTTAAAAAAAAGATGCGTTAGAAAGGATCACCTACACATATTGAGCTTCTCATGTTATAGACAGAAGCGTGCTACAAGGCAGACCAATCTGAACTCATCTCTCGGCATGTCCAGCCCATCCATTATTTCAGCCAACCATGGCTAACGGGAAGGTTACTGGCTTTTTCTGCGGCTAAACCAACCAGGGTCGTAATTTAACCATTTTATTAGTATTTACAGATGGCATACAAGTTTGTTATTAAGGCACATGAAATGTCATGTTCCAGAAGGCATTTCTTCCCAAAAATGCATTTGCATAAAAAAAAACATTTACTTTCAAATGCATTTCCTGTGAAGTAGAGCCTAGTTTCTTGAAATGAGTCACACATTTTTGTTCAGTAACCATTCGGACGATACAGACGATTTTGTGAGAAGACCAATTTTAGGGATGTCTCATGGTTTGACAAACACAATTCTAGCTCTGTCACCTTTCACCGCAGATTTGGAAGTGCCCGGATGTGGTGGTTTGAGATGCATCCAATGCAAAAAAATGGATATCTCTAGCTTAAAACTGACAGATTTTTATGGGGATTTAAAAAAAAATCTAATTAAATTTCCATGGGGGCGCAGACTCTAGGGGGTTAAATAGTTTTGCCTGATGCTTAACCTGCTAAACTACAGCATCTACAGTGTAAATTGTGTCAGCTGTGCCTGAGTTAATGCTATGACTTTAAGAGGTGGGGCTGAGCCTTTGAGATTCACACCAAGTCTGTCCCCTGTCTGTCATAGAATGCATTAGCAGGTCAGGCAACTTTTCAAGACAGCAGGATGGATGACACTGGAAAGTAAGAAAAATGTGCAGTCTACTGGGACATCACAACATGTCCCCTCATGTCACCTCTTCATGTTCTAATGAAAAGCACCATAGAGTGGGTGTCAAGCGCGAAACCGACAGCTTGACAACGGGTCTTTCATCTCTTCCCCGAAGACTCTCAAATCTCACGATTGACTGTAGAGGAAAAAAAGAGAACAATACAGAGGAATGTTTTGAACATATGAGCAGGGGCCAGCTAAGCTGAGATGAGGAGCGCTGCTCTCACTCACGGTCGCCTGCTAGTTAAACATAGCCCAGCAGCTCCTCACATCCTCTTTTACAAATGGCACTGCCACCGCACTCTGGAGGGCGTTGTCATGGTGACAGTAACAAGAGGGCCCAGACGGCAGACGCACTGTTAGCGCTCGTTAGGGTCAACTCGTCAAGGAATTAAATAAATAAACATAAAAAGAAAAAAGGAAAAGTTTTGACGGTGTGGAGGAGTGTTAGAACGTCTCCTTTTTCTCCTCCTGTCTTGAAGGGGGGGCTGTGAACCCGTGCGTTTGAGCTGTGAACTTGTGTGACACAGCTGCATTTTCTGCTGCTAATGATTTCTTACAAGAAGTGGATCAGAGCTTTTCACAAGTTGCAGAGCCAATCACCGCCTCTCTCCCCCAGCTCCTCCACACTGAACTGGGCTGCTCTACCCCAGCTCCCCCACAGAGTTCTGGGAGGAGTCTGTTGTCAGTGCTGTTACAATGAATTGTATGTGACAAGTTTTTCAGAGCCTGCTACAACATTCCATGGCAACATACTCCTGTACCACCCATCACTTACAATGTAGTAGTAGTAGTAGTAGTAGCAGTAGTAGCAGCAGTAGTACTGTAGCAGTAGTAGTAGTAGCAGTAGAAGTAGCAGTAGTAGTAATAATAGTAGTAGTAGTAGCAGTAGTAGCAGTAGTAGCAATAGTAGTAGCAGCAGCAGCAGTATCAGTAGTAGCAATAGAAGTATCAGTAGTAGTAATAATAGTAGTAGTAGCAGTAGTAGTAGCAGTAGCAGTAGTAATAGTAGTAGCAGTAGCAGTAGCAGTAGTAATAGCAGTAGCAGTAGCAGTACTAAGCAGCAGTAGTAGTAGTAGTAGTAATAATACTAGTAATAGTAGTAGTAGTAATAGTAGTAGTAGTAGTAGCAGAAGTATCAGTAGTAGTAGTAGCAGTAGTAGTAACAATAGTAATAGTAGTAGTAGCAGTAGTAGTAGTAGTAGTAGTAGTAGCAGTAGTATTAGTAGTAATAGTAGTAGCAGAAGTAAGCAGCACTAGCAGCAGAAGTAGTAGTAGTAGTAATAATACTAGTAATAGTAGTAGTAGTAGTAATAGTAGTAGTAGTAGTAGTAGCAGTAGTAGTAGAATAGTAGTAGTAGTAGCAGTAGTAGTAACAATAGTAATAGTAGTAGAATAGTAGTAGTAGCAGTAGTAGTAACAATAGTAATAGTAGTAGTAGTAGTAGCATTAGCAGTAGTAGTACTAGTAGCAGCAGCCCTAGTAGTGTGTGGGGGCTAGAAAGAAAAGTTTGTCCTAGTTTTTGCACTTGTGTGTGTATATAGAGGACACTGCAAATCCTGCCATATAAAAACAAACAAAACAATTAAATGAATGTTTACCAGTCTCACTTCGTTAGCTTCAGAACATCTGTTGAATTCAGCTCCGTGATCACTGGCAACGTAACGGGAAGGAAGCCAGAAACACCACATAAAAGCTTTGATCAGTGTGTAAATTAAAGGGGTCCACCAGGTACAGAGCCATTTGCTGCTCATACAGATCCTAACAATACACTGACCATGGGTGAGCACCAAGGACTCAGCAACCACACATTATGAGCTGAGATACAGTATGCAGAAAATACATGCATGAGTTGGGTTGCATGCATGGAGTTTGTTTGGTGAAATGTTTGTGAGTACCTGTTCTTTGTAGTGTTTCTGGTTGACTAGGCTGGACTAACTACATTTTGACTGTATTCAAGTGCCTGGAGAGAATGTTTACTTCAATTTCCTTAAATAAAAATGTTATTTGGTGACGGAGAGTGAAATGCTTATTTACGGGCCCATCTCAACAATGGATAGAGAATATAGGCTATAGCAGGTGTACTCAACTCTTATGCTACGAGGTCCAGAGCCTTCTGGTTTTCTGTTCTACCTGATAATTAATTGCACACACCTGGTGTCCCATCTCTAAATCAGTCCCTGATTAGAGGGGAACAATGAAAAAATGCATTGGGACTGGCTTCGAGGTCCAGAGTTGAGTTTCAAGGGGCAATAGGCTGCCTCATCGTCATTCGTGATCAGGACAATCACCGTTGTGGAGTCAGCAAAGTTAATGATGGTGTTGGAGTCGTCCGCTGCCGCGCAGTCGTGGGTGAACAGGGAGTACAGGTGGGGACTAAGCACGCTCCAATGAGGGACCAGCGTATTAATGGTCAGCGTGGTGGAGGTGTTGTTGCCTACCTTCACCAACTGGGGGTGGCCTGTCAGTAAGTCCAGGATCCAGTTGCAGAGGGAGGTGTTCAGTCCCAGGGCCTGATCTTAGTGATGAGCTTGGAGGGCACTATGGCGTTGAACGCTAAACTATAGTCAATGTACAGCATTTTCACGTAGACGTTCTCCTTGTCCAGGTGGGAGAGGGCAGTGTGGAGTACAATAGAGATTGTATAATCTGTGGATCTGTTGGGGCGGTATGTGAATTGGAGTGAGTCCAGGGTGTCTGGGATGATGGTGTTGACATGAGCCAAGATCAGCCTTTCAAAGCATTTCATGGCTATATATGTGAGTGCTACGGGACGATAGTCCTAGTAATCCATCTGGCCCCTCTGCCATTTGAACGTTAACCTGTTTAAAGGTCTTACTCACATCGGCTATGGAGAGCGAGATCACACAGTCATCAGGAACAGCTGGTGGTCTCATGCATAGTTTAGTGCTGCTGGACTTGAAGCGAGTGTAGAAGGAATTTAGCTCTTCTAGTAGACTTGCGTCACTGGGAAGCTCGCGGCTGGGTTTCCCTTTGTAATCGTTGATAGTTTGCAAGACTTGCCACATCCGACGAGCTTCAGAGCTGGCGTAGTAGGATTCGATCTTTGTCCTGTATTGATGTTTGACTGTTTGCTGGGTTGTCGGAGGTCGTAGCGGGATTTGTCTGTCAAGTGTCTTCATGGACATTTTCAAACTCTGCCTGACCCAGTCTGTAATATCTACCTGTTTTAAGCAGACCCTGTTTTCTTGTTTGCTTATGGCCCTATTCAACTCATTGAGTGCAGTCTTAGTGCCGGCATCGGTTTGTGGTGGTAAATACATAGCTACGAAAAATGTAGATGTAAACAGTAGTAACAAATAGTATGGTCAGCAGCTTATCATGAGGTATTCTAACTCAGGCAAGCAAAACATAGAGACTTCCTTAACATTAGAGATTGTGCACCAGCTGTTGTTTAACAAAAAGACACACACCTCCCCCTTAATCTTACCCAAAGCAGAAAACCATCTAGAAAAATCAACTAGATGTACAGTACCAGTCAAAAGTTTTGATACACCTACTCATTCAAGGATTTTTCTTAATTTTTTCAAACTATTTTCTACATTGTAGAATAATAGTGAAAACATCAAAACTATGAAATAACACATATAGAATCATATTGTCATGACTTCGGCCCTCTCCTTGTTCGGGCGGCGTTCGGCGGTCGACGTCACTGGCTTACTAGTTACCACCGATCTATGTTTCCTTGTTCGTTTGCTTTTGTCTTAATTATACACACCTGTTTATGATTCCCTGATTATGTTCATTATTTAACCTTCTGGCTTCCCTGTTTGTCTTGTCCGTGATTGTTTCCTGTTTTGTGGTTGTTGGAAGTGTTTCTCCCAACCATGTATGATTGCTGTGGAAGAGGTTTTATTATGGTTTTGAGTAAACACGTTTTGTTTGCACTCATCCCTGTGTCCTGCGCCTGACTCCGATACTTCTCCTAACGAAAGCATTACACATATAGTAACCAAAATAATGCTAAAAAATATCTATATCATATATTTGAGATTTTATATTTGAGACTCTTCAAAGTAGCCACCCTTTGCCTTGATGACAGCTTTGCACACTCTTGGCATTCTCTCAACCAGCTTCATCTGGAATGATTTTCCAACAGTCTTGAAGGAGTTCCCACATATGCTGAGCACTTGTTGGCTGCTTTTCCACTCTGCGGTCCAACTCATCCCGAACCATCTCGATTGGGTTGAGGTTCGGTGATTGTGGAAACCAGGTCATCTGATGCAGCACTCCATCGCTCTCCTTCTTGGTCAAATGTCTATTTTTTAACAGAATCACACTCTAAGATTTAAATTACCTCTCTGTCTGTCTTTCCCTAGTTGAGCAGTTTGGCGAAGTTGGGTAAAGTGTGGATGGAAAGAGGTATTTGTGACCCGATTCTTGAAACTAGGCATATGTCGCAAGTCACAACTTCACAGGAGAGCCTTTTGAACGTAAAATATATTTTTTTATCAAAATGCGTTTTCGAACATATGAACTTTCATGTGCCTTAATACCAAACTTGTATGTCATCTGTAAATACAAATACCATTCTTAAATTACAAGCCTAGTTGGTTTAGCCACAGAGAAAGTCAGCAACCTTCCCGCTAGCCATGATTGGCTGAGATAATGAGTGGTCTGGACATGCCGAGAGATGAGTTTGGATTGGTCTGCGGTGTTGCATCTTGTGTCTATAAAATGAGCAGCTCATAATGCCTAGATAATCCTTTCTACTGCTTTTTTTAAAAGATATAACGTCAGCCATGGAGAACTGCAAATATGTTGCTACTGCTCTCAATAACATTGCTCCCCTGAATTTATCAGGCACTATCGACAAAGGTCAGTGGTAAAAAGTTCTGGACGATGAATGCTGACTCTGAAAATAACACGTTTTGAAATCAGTGGAACACAACAGGCCAAACAAGCTGCACAAACTAAACAGAAACAACACAGGAAGTCTTATAAAGGGGTTGCAGTCTGCCGTGAAGCTTTCATCCATGTATACAGGTAAGAATCTAGCTACAGATTCCGATATTAAATACGTTTCTAATTTTGTCAGAAAGTTGTTTTCATTGCAAGCTAAAGCTTGCTGTTAGCTAGCCAGCTAGAGTTCGATAGCTGGCTTGCTAACTAACATTAAACTTAACGTTATTTAGTTAACAATCGGTTTGTATTGCTAGTAACATTACACTATGGATTGGGATTATAGTTAATTTTTTAGCTAGCTAATGTTAACATGACATGTCTAAACAAAATATCCCAAATTAAAGCTTGCTGTTAGCTAGCTAACGTTAGCTGAGGTTAGGTGGCTGGCTTGCTATCTAACATTAACTTATGTGTATGAGGTGTGTGTAACGTTAGTGATGTTTTTTAGAATGCCATTTCACATTGCTAGTTATAGCCTAATGTTAGCTAGCTAACATTGAACCTATTGGTTAACTTTAGCTAGCTATGACAATCGGTTTGTATTTCTAGTTAGAAGCTTGCTGTTAGTTAGCCAGCTGACATTAGGTGGCTGGCTAGCTACAGTAGCTAACATTACCTGTATGAACTGTGTGTAGTGATACCTCAGAATGCCATTTCACATCTAATGTATTGTAACGACCCTGGGTTTATAAGCGTGGAAATCGACTCTGCCGCTTGAGCAAGCTTTTGCGGCACAGTCGATAGCGCGCCGGACTTCGGGCTTGAAGGTCGAGGGTTCGAGTCCTGCTCCCTGCCTGCCTGTTTCATTACATTGGTGTCGGAAGTGATCGAACCTTGCATCCACGACAGTGCGTGTGCTTGGCTGGTGAGCGCGTTCCTGTAAGATGTAGAGTCGCAAGCTAGCGCGAGGACACGCTCTTTGAAAGGAGGGAGTAGTGTAACGACCCTGGGTTTATAAGCGCGGAAATCGACTCTGCCGCTTGAGCATGCTTTTGCGGCGCAGTCGATAGCGCGCCGGACTTTGGGCTTGAAGGTCGAGGGTTCGAGACCTGCTCCCTGCCTGCCTGTTTCATTACAGTATAATAGTGCAAAAATATTTGTATCTGGAATTTATCTTTCAGCATCAATTAGTAGAACATGCCTGACTCTAATCCACCAGTCATACAGTCATCAAAAAGAGAGCTAGCGCAAGCAAAGGCAGTCATCAACTACATGCGCCATTTCTTCGCCTACTACGGAGTTGGGATAACACGTATGAACCTGAATTGTAATAACTGCAGTGGCCAAAACAAGAACAATTTTGTGCTCTGGTATTGTGCCTGGTGGACCATGCACAGGCTCCACCACAATCTGGACCTTCACTTCCTGATCACAGGCCACCTCAAGTTTGCACCCGACTGGTGCTTTGGCCTTATCAAGCAGCGCTTCAGAAAGACCAGAGTGGACACTTTGTCTGAGATTGCTGGTGTTGTGAAGGACAGCACTGTGACAGGGGTCAACATCCCACAGCTGGTTGGACTGGAGGATGGTACAGTACTGGTGGAAAGCTATGGCTGGCAACAACACCTGACTCCGTACTTCAGGCCGCTGCCACAGATCAAGCAATACCAGCACTTCAGGTAAACAATAATTTTCATTGTGTGAGGTTATTCTTATCTAAACTTGGGAGGTGAATTGATGTGATAATGTCTTCGTATTTTTTGTTAGTTGTTCCCTGTTTTACAGTTTCGATGCTCTGGAGCCTGGTGTTGTCGCCAGGATCATTCGGACTGTCAGGACCAGGTTTCAGCTGCTGCGCAATGCTAACATCCTTCCTCTCATAGATAGTCTGCCTGTAAAAGCACCACCTGGACTGGACACAGCTTGACAAACAGTCTTTTTGAGAAGATCAGGGAGTTTTGCGACGAAGAGACTATGGACATCACATGCCCTGCACCAAAGTCAAGGGCAGGACAGAAACAGGTTCTCCGAATATAGATTCCCTTGTTCATGCGTGGTTTGGACGGACCAGTCATCAGCGCTATCTGCAGTGCCTCTATTCACATGACTCTCTCCTAACACACACGCCAAACGCTGCTGCTACTATTGTTTATCCTGCTGCTCAGCCACTTTAACCCTGATTGTATGCCTATAATTACCTCGTTTATCACTGATATCGTTATTGAAATCGTTCTTGGACATACTGTATATTTTATTTATACTGACACTATCTATTTCTGATATTGCTACTATCTATGTAAGTAACCATTCGGCTGTACCGTTTACACCTTCTGTAGAGGCCATCCACTTAGCAAGACTTAGCAAAATATTGATATATAAAATGACTATTGATGTCTGGTCGTAACATGATTTTGTGACATACCACAACAATATCATGTGACTGTATCAAGTGTCCACCAAATAAATATATGGCGCATGCAGCTGTTTATGTACAGTACTATACATGTGCAACAAAAAAAACTCGCTCAGGTTGCATGGACTTAACTTATGTATGGAATACTATATGATAAGTGCATGTGTAACAGTATATAAAGTATGCTATGTACTGGTGTGAAGGCATTTGGGCAGTGGTGTAAAGTATTTAAGTAGTACTTTAAAGTATTTTTACTTAAGTTGTTTTTGTGGTATCTGTACATTACTTTACTATTTATTTTTTTGGCAACTTTTACTTCACTACATTCATAAAGAAAATAATGTACTTTTTACTCCATTCATGTTTCTTGACACCCAAAAGTACTCGTTACATTTTGACAGGAACATTTTCCAACTCACACATCTCTGTACATCCCTACTGCCTTTGATCTGGCAGACTCACTAAACACAAATGCTTCATTTGTAAATTATGTCTGAGTGTTGGAGTGTGCGCCTGGCTCTCCGTCAATAAAATAATAAAATAGTGCAGTCTGGTTTGCTTAATATACGGAATTTGAAATGGTTTATATTTTTACTTTAACTTTTGATATTTAAGTTCATTGTGCCCCTGGCTATACGTCAATAAATAAATAATAAAAGCAAAATACAATTGTGCCGTCTGGTTTGCTAAATATAAGGAATTTGAAATTATTTATACTTTTACTCAAGTATGACAATTTAGTACTTTTTCCACCACTGGATGTGGCTGGGGTTAAAGCATTTATTTCACATGACCCATAAATTTAGAGAAGTGTGTCTGGGTAAGCGTCATCTAATATTTATAAAATATTCTTTTCTGGAAACTCTGTTTACCTGGAGTTGTTCTTTATTGTAGGTTACTACCACTTTTAGTCTCAACCTTTACTACACTACTCACTGTTTAGCACATGTGAATCCTTAAAGAGTGGGTGGGGCTGGCTTAAGAGGGTTTTGCTACATATGACCGAAACGAGGTGGTGAGTCACATTTGTGCAATATGTCCTACCCCGCCCATTTCTCCCCATGCCCTGACTCCCATCCCTCTTTCCCACCCATCGCTACCTCTCCCCTCCCTCTTTCCCTCCCATCTCTACCTCCCTCTTTCCCTCCCATTCCTCCCTCTCCTCCTGAACCCTCTCTTCCATGACACATGTAGAAGAGACAGACAGAGGAGTTAATAAAGCATGAAGCCATGCTGTTATGTTTGGCAGCTGTGCAGGCATATTGTAGACAAAGTCAAGTTTCACCACACAAATGTTTTATTAACGCTTCAGGAAAATAATGATATATTTTTTTCTCCAAAGTTGTTTTTGCGGCTCCACAAACATGATATGTTGACATTAATTAATGGAATTATGTTTTGATTTCCTGTTGACATTCATGCTGCTATTTCCATATGAAAATGTGAGTATTTTCCCCTTCCAACTTTCTAACCCGTTTTAGCTATACCAACATAAATCAAATAAAATGTTATTTGTCACATGCTTCATAAACAGTGAAATGCTTAATTAAGGGCCCTTCCGAACAATGCAGAAAGAAAGAAAATAGATAAATAATAGAAAAGTAATAAGACATTATAATAAAGGTAATAACAAATACACAATGAGTAACAATAACTTGGCTATATACACAGAGTAGGCCTACCGGTACCGAGTCGATATACAGGGGTACGAGGTAATTGAGGTTGAAATGTACATATGCAGTGCATTCGGAAAGTATTCAGACCCCTTCTCTTGTTCCATATTTTGTTCGTTACAGCCTTATTTTAAAATGGATTGAATAAAACATTTTCCTCATCAATATACACACAATACCCCATAATGACAAAGCGAAAACAGGTTTTTACACATTTTAGCAAATGTATTAAAAACAAAAAACAGAAAGGACCTTATTTTTTTACAAGTATTCAGACCCTTTGCTATGAAACTCGAAATTGAGCTCAGGTGCATCCCGTCTCCATTAATCATCCTTGAGAGGTTTCTACAACTTGATTGGAGTCCACCTGTGGTAAATTCAATTGATTGGACATGATTTGGAAAGACATACTCCTGTCTATATAAGGTCTTACAGTTGACAGTGCATGTCAGAGCAAAAACCAAGCCATGAGGTTGAAGGAATTGTCGGTAGAGCTCCAAGACAGGAGTGTGCCGAGGCACAGATCTGGGAAAGGGTACCAAAAAATGTCTGAAGCATTGAAAGTCGCCAAGACACAGTGGTCTCCATCATTCTAAAATGAAAGAAGTTTAGAGCCACCAAGACTCTTCCTAGAGCTGGCCGCCCGTCAAACTGAGCAATTGGGGGAGAAGGGCCTTGGTGAGGGAGGTGACCAAGAACCCAATGGCCACTCTGACAGAGCTCCAGAGTTCCTCTGTGGAGATGGGAGAACCTTCCAGAAGGACAACCATCTCTGCAGCACTCCACCAATCAGGCCTTTATGGTAGAGTGGCCAGATGGAATCCACACCTCAGTAAAAGGAACATGACAGCCCGCTTGGAGTTTGTCAAACGGCACCTAAAGGGCTCCCAGACCATCAGAAACAAGGTTCTCTGGTCTGATGAAACCAAGATTGAACTCTTTGGCCTGAATGCCAAGCGTCACATCTGAAGGAAATCAGACACCATCCCTACGGTGAAGAATGGTGATGGCAGCATCGTGCTGGGGGAATCTTTTTCAGTGGCAGGGACTGGGAGACTAGTCAGGATCAAGGGAAAGATGATCGGAGCAAAGTACAGAGAGATCCTTGATGAAAACCTGCTCCGGAGCACTCAGAACCTCAGACTGGGGGCGAAGGTTTACCTTCCAAGCACACAGCTAAGACAACGCAGGAATGGCTTTGGGACAAGTCTCTAAATGTCCTTGAGTGGTTCAGCTAGAGCCTGGACTTGAACCCGATCGAACATCTCTGGAGAGACTTGAAAATAGCTGTGCGGTGACGCTTCCCATCCAACCTGACAGAGCTTGAGAGAATCTGCAGACAAGAATGGGAGAAACTCCCCAAATACAGGTGTGCCAAGCTTGTAACGTCATACCCAAGAAGACTCGAGAGTCAATGCAGATTGTCCCTGTAGCTATTTAGTGAACTATTTAACTAACTATTTAGCAGTCTTATGGCTTGGGGGTAGAAGTTGTTCAGGGTCCTGTTTGTTACAGACTTGGTGTATCAGTACCGCTTGCTATGCGGTAGCAGAGAGAACAGTCGATGACTTGTGTGGCTGGAGTCTTTTACAATTATTACCTCTGGTATAGAGGTCCTGGATGGCAGGGAGCTCAGCCCCAGTGATGTACTGAGCCATAACCACTACCTTACCACTACCACATGGTCTGTGGTTGTTTAAGTCGGTTGGACATACTGCCAAATTCTTTCAAACGACTTGGGAGGCCGCTTATGGTAGAGAAATTAACATTAAATTCTCTGGCAACAGCTTTGGTGGACATTCCTGCAGTCAGCAAGCCAATTGCGTACTCCCTCTAAACTTGAGACATCTGTGGCTTTCTGTGGCCTTTTATTGTCCCCAGCACCTGTGTAAGGTGCACCTGTATAATGATCAGGCTGTTTAATCAGATTCTTGATATGCCACACCTGTCCAGTGGATGGATTATCTTGGCAAAAAATGCTCAGTAACAGGGATATTAACAAATTTGTGAACAAAATTGTAGATAAATAAGCTTTTTGTGTGGTTGGAACATTTCTGGTATATTTTATTTGAGCTCATGAAACATGGGACCAACACTTTACATGTTGCGTTTATATTTTTGTTTAGTGATTATAAATACATCACAAATATTCGACATTGGTTCAATGTAATTTCATTGAAATTACGTGGAAACAACTTTGATTCAACTGGTATGTGCCCAGTGGGATGTATTACTCTGAGAGCCACATCATTTAGTAATTAAAAGTGAAGAATGATTGACCTTCAATCAAAAGAAATTCAATGAATCTGTTGAAATATAGAAACATCTTTATTAATGACAAATGTGAAATGTCACACACACACACACACACACACACACACACACACACACACACACACACACACACACACACACACACACACACACACACACACACACATAGCCCCTAGGGGCCCAAGGTAATGAGTGGGTATGACAACTGACTGATTATGATTGTGATTTCACCAACTTTGACAGTTCTCTTACCTATGTAAACGAATGCTAGAGCTACTGTAACTTTACTAAGCTAAGCAGCAAGTATTGATAGCCACAAGTTAGCAGTTGCTATTTAAATTATACTGTTGGAAAACCAGTAGGCTCTGGTTAATATCACCATTGCAATATCATTCTTTATTTTTGTTTTATCTTATATTGTGGTATGAAAAGCTGATAGTCCAGGAGAAAGTTGGATAAGGTTGGCTAGCTAGCTAGCTAGCTACAGTTCTGTCTCAATCATGCACTGTCTAGATCAACGTCGCTCTTTTTTTCCCAGTTGGTTGACTGAGTCAACCAATTGTGTCACACCTCTCCATCTTTTGTTTTCATTGACTATTGTTGCTGTGACATTGCTACTGTAGTGAATGACCAGTCCCTTTCATTGTGCAGTCTTAGCCCATCACCTGAGACCAACATCCAGCTCAAATCAACCAACCCCTGAACATGCATTGTTCTGTCTATCAAACTCTCATTATTCTTCTTATTGACAGAACACTTCCTAAATATGTCCTCAGCTCCTTCCTGCTAACTGATACATGGTCATCTCTCTGGCAATGATTGGTTGTCAGGAACGGACATGTGCACGGGCCATATTCTCTCACGGATATTTGGGCAGCACTCACCCTGGCATCTGTTTAACCATTAGCACATTTTTTTGTGGTCATTTTTGTACCCCTGCCACCCTGGGAGAATGGACTCCAATGTTGGTAAAAAGGGGTTAGCGTCTGAGTCAGGGGAGCTACTCATGAGATGTACAGTGTGTGTGTGTCCAAACACCAAGGCCTCTCTCTCTCTCTCTCTCACTGCAAAGTTCATATGAAAATGTCTGTTGCAAAAGCATGTAATACTTATACAACTCAAACATTTACAAAATCATGCATATCCCTCCCTCCTCCATCCTCGCTCCTCCCTTCTCTCTCTCGTCCAGCAGCCTTGATCAATCCCCCGCTTCCTTTTCTCCTCCTAGAGAAGAAGACGTGCTGTCAATATTCCCCAGACCGAAGCTCAATGAAAAGAGGAGGGGGAGAGAGAGGACAGCGATCAATGTCAGGTATGGACAGAGGCACAGGGTTTACTAACAAAAGAGATTTCACGCGCTGTAAAGGGTATGGAGTGGACCAGTGGATCAGCCCACACTGCACATTAACCCTTCAACTCAAACGACAAATGCCCACTTAACAAACCACTACAGGCCATACAGGCCCACTTAACTACCGATAGCGTCAACATCCGCTCTCAGTAATGGAGCCTCTACACAAGTGATAAACAATATAGTTTAGAGGACACACATGTTAAATGCGGGGAACCCAAACACATGTAAGCAACACATGCTTTGAGTATTCTTGTCAGTAGTAGCATATGGCATCGAATAGTTGAAGAGGCGTAAGGGGACAGATGACTGGAATCTGACAGAGATGTGAGAGGTCAATCCATTCCCCTGATGTATTGACAACTGTATTATAATCATATCCCGTATATCTACAGCTATGTTTGGAAATGTTTTAGAAAATGCTGGCCATTCCTCTCCCTTGTGGCTAATGCATCTTCCCACACTGACAAACCTCTGACAACGTGGTCGGAAAAACGGTCCAGGCCAAAATCCATCGAGCGGGAGATATAGATCGGCTTATATAGGTTATGCCGATTCGGAATGAGGAGGTAATTATCCAAAACAGTGCCCCCACTTTAAATACATCCGTCACCAGGTGCTCCTCTGCCTGTAGACGAGGAGAGGAATACAGAGGGTGAAGAAGAGAGGATTGTTTACATGATTAGTTACACTGCAGTAGAAGAACTACTCTCTTTCCAACAGTCAAGGGAAAATAAAATCAAAGTGTATTGGTCATGTACACAGGTAACAAAACTGAGACTTCAGCAGTGATAGAAAAGCGTGTTATAGCTAGTACACTGGTATTGGGTAGTGAAGAATTTAAAATGTGTCTGTTGAGAAGAAAGTATCTCCTCTTGTGCTTTCAGAGCACATCATAAACCATCAGTGCTCTGCTGCAATCAAGACTGACTGCGTAATTTGTTTGCTTTGTTTGCCGAATCTGACGTTTCAGGGGAAACAGAGCAGAGATTATGGCAGGAAATAGGAAAGCTCAAAGGAATTATTGAAAAATACATGTCCTTTTTTCTTATTTCTCCCATTCCTCTTCTTGTTGTCTGCCTCTCCCACTGAACAAAATGTACTGTAGATTATATTGATTTGCTAATTTTATTATTTGATGTAGATGTAAATCTTCTATCATTGTCACACCGCTTCCTGCCTGAGTGACAAAGAAAGAGACAAATCAAATCGAAGTGTATGGGTTGTATTACTCTGTCATCAAGCTTTCATCAAGGCAAAGGTTGGCTACTTTGAAGAATCTAAAATCTCAAATATATTTAGATTTGTTTAACACTTTATTGGTTAGCCTTCCCTGTGGCTCAGTTGGTAGAGCATGGTGTTTGCAACGCCAGGGTTGTGGGTTCGATTCCCACGGGGGGCCAGTATGGAAAAATTTAAAAAATGTATGCATTCACTACTGTAAGTCGCTCTGGATAAGAGTGTCTGCTAAATGACTAAAATGTGAAATGTTACTACATGATTCCATATGTGTTATTTCATAGTTTTGATGTCTTCACTATCATTCTACAATGTAGAAAAAAATAAAAATAAAGAAAACTCTTGAATGAGTAGGTGTGTCCAAACATTTGACTGGTACTGTATATTTGTATATTTTCCTTTATTATTAACCGTTGAGCATGTAAAACCCAGCAGCGTAGGAATTCTTGACACAAACTGGTATGCCTGGCACCTTCTACCATACCCTGTTCAAAGGCACTTCAATATTTTATCTTGCCCATTCTTCATCTGAACGGCATACATACAGTACATAATACATTTCTCAATTGTCTCAAGGCTTAAATATCCTTCTAAAAACCTCATTATGAATATTTGTTAGTCTTTTTAATGCTATGTCTGATTTATTGTGAGTGGTCTATTTCATTTGGTTTTAGTGGGTTTTTCACAGGTTAGAGACAAGATATTTTAAAGGTGCACACAAATGGAATTTTCTGAAGTTTTAATTGAACACGTGAATTATTTTGATAAGAAATATACTGAATAAACTTACTGTAACCCTTGGATTCGAAATGTATGAAATGTTTGATTGTTTTTCAATAGTTAATCTAATAGAGAAAGAAATACTTATTTGAAGGGTTTGAATGACCTTTGACCTCTGTCCTGACTTTCTAGTGTGTTTTAACCTGACCCTGTGACTCTGCGATGAGGTCGACAGTGTGATAGGGGAGTTTAAGTCAATTTGAAAAAATGGTTTCAACTGAATGTGTTGTTATTTTCTTTGACATTGATTTTAGAGAGTTGAATTAAGAATATTGGGAAAAGTAATAATTTGTCATACAATCAATGCTTGTCTGGATTTCCCGAATCTGAAATGCAGTGAACTAAACTGTTGTTCTGATCTGTCCTCATTCGTGATTATGGTGAAGGTGACTACAGATGGTATCTAGAAGCATGGAAGGGACAATTTGACCAAACGGTGTGGACCTCAAAACCCCCTCATACCGGCTGAAGAAGAGCGACAAAGGCGTTCAATACGGCTCTGTCCTGCACCACTACTACTGAGTCCGAGCCAGCAACCTGTACACAGCATCTAGTCAAAGCTATCAACTACCTTTCCTCTCATGCACTTTCTCTCATGAGTGCGACATGAGTCCAAGTGGAGCGAGCATGGAGAGAGATCTGTTCCAAAATTTCTCTCATATTGTTGGTATACTGGTTGGAAAATGGACAAGACATAATAGGCACTGTGGTGGGGCTCAGGTGAGACATTGAAATTGGGACATTATTATGGGCCAAGCTATCTGAAGAAGGCAATGAAGAGACACCCGGAAATTGAGTGCCGGGAAGGGGGGGTCAACCATGCCCGTAATTGATTTAGACTTGTTTAAAATAGTTTCTTTTGAGTATCAGGTTGATTATGGAGATCTACACACTGCTACATGTAAAGTAATTTGGACTTAGAATGCATTGAGATACTGATCTGTCTATGATGAGAAAGTTAATACTAGAATTATAAGATTAATATATTGTATGTTAAACCTCTTACATCTAGATGTTCCGCTAGTGGAACGCCTCACCAATATCCAATGGTATAGCGTGGCGCAAATTACAAATACCTCAAAAATGCAAAAACTTCAATTTTTCAAACATATGACCATTTTAAAGACAAGACTCTCCTTTATCTAACCACATTGTCCGATTTCAAAAAGGCTTTACAACGAAAGCAAAACATTAGATTATGCCAGGAGAGTACCCAGCCAGAAATAATCACACACCCATTTTTCAAGCTAGCATATAAGTCACAAAAACCAAAACCACAGCTAAATGCAGCACTAACCTTTGATGATCTTCATCAGATGACACTCCTAGGACATTATGTTATACAATACATGCATGTTTTGTTCAATCAAGTTCATATTTATATCAAAAAACAGCTTTTTACATTAGCATGTGACGTTCAGAACTAGCATACCCACCGAACACTTCCGGTGAATTTACTAAATTACTCACGATCAACGTTCACAAAAACATAACAATTATTTTAAGAATTATAGATACAGAACTCCTTTATGCAATCGCGGTGTCCGATTTTAAAATAGCTTTTCGGTGAAAGCACATTTTGCAATATTCTGAGTAGATAGCCCGGCCATCATGGCTAGCTATTTTGACACCCACCAAACTCAGATTTACTATAAGAAAAATTGGATTACCTTTGCTGTTCTTCGTCAGAATGCACTCCCAGGACTTCTACTTCAACACCCAATGTTGTTTTGGTTCCAAATAATCCATAGTTATATCCAAATAGCTGCGTTTTGTTCTTGCGTTCAAGACACTATCCGAAGGGTGACGCGCCGGCGCATATCGTGACAAAAGAATTCCAAATATTCCATTACCGTACTTAGAAGCATGTCAAACGCTGTTTAAAATCAATTTTTATGCGATTTTTCTCGTAAAATAGCGATAATATTCCAACCGGGAGACGTTGCATCCGTTCAAACACTGAAAATAGAAAATGGAGTCGTCACATGCACGCGCGAACCAGTGTCATTGTTCTCAGAACAACCACTTTCCAAAACCCCTACTGTTTTTTGCCCAGGGACTGCAGAGTTATCATTCCCCGTTCTGGCGCCTTCTGAGAGCCTATGGGAGCCTTAGAAAATGTCACGTTACAGCAGAGATCCTGTATTTTCGATAAAGAGGCTACAGAAGGCCAAGAAATGGTCAGACAGGGCACTTCCCATATAGAATCCTCTCAGGTTTTGGCCTTCCATATGAGTTCTGTTATACTCACAGACACCATTCAAACAGTTTTAGAAACTTTAGGGTGTTTTCTATGCACATCTACTAATTATATGCATAGTCTAGTTTCTGGGCAGGAGTAATAACCAGATTAAATCGGGTACGTTTTTTATCCGGCCGTGAAAATACTGCCCCCTATCCTAAACAGGTTAATATAAATGTACATTCTGCCAGTGTTGAGGGTTTTAACTTTGAGTGATAGAACCGATGTGATTCACTGAGCAATGTCATTCTACATTTTGGTTGGATAATTAATTGGGTTTTAATTACGAGTTGTAAACTGTGTAAACTGACTGACTCATTTTAGTAAGTTGTCAGTATGTTAATAACTATATGAGTGGAGCAATTAATGTATTATGGATTGATTGTTTTGATTGCTGTTATGCTGATTGCGACATGTGTTAAGAAGTTGTGTACAAAACATGTTGACACTATTCTCAGCATGTCCTGGTGAATTGAGAGGGTGAAGTCTGATTCTGAGAGTGAAACTGATCCTAATCTATTTGACCTATATCCATTACCAAATTGCAATTT
Source organism: Salmo trutta (assembly GCF_901001165.1). Lineage (NCBI taxonomy): Eukaryota > Metazoa > Chordata > Actinopteri > Salmoniformes > Salmonidae > Salmo > Salmo trutta. Next base: position 25,855,172 of record NC_042986.1, read on the forward strand.
TTTGATAATGATAATAATCAGCAACTATAGCAGGTTTATGCAAATGGTAAAATAGCCCATAGGCATTGCCTTATAAATAGTGTGATCATGATACTTGTCCTGGTTCATGTTCATTAGGCACTAAACGGAATCAATTTCACTTAAACCGGGAGTCACTACCTTGATTTGTTCAACAAGATATGCTAATCTTAGTTTCTACTGATCGTGCAATGGGGATGGAAATAGTTATTTCTACCATGCTGACCAATGGAAGTATGCTCAGTATCAACATGATGATTTTGTTTCGTACTGATGAAAAATGTACTCTGATTTAGATGGCTGAGAATTTCTTAAACAATATTTTAATGTTTATATCATTCCCAATGAAGGATATTTTATGTTAAGGTAAAAACTCAATGAACCAACAGATTGTCATTTACAATGGTCATATACTACTGCAAGGAAGTTTTTTTTATTCTTAAGTTAAAACCTGTTGAGGTGTAGGGGGCAGTATTTTCACGGCTGGATGAAAAACATACCCAAATTAAACTGGTTACTACTCTGGCCCAGAAAGAAGAATATGCATATTATTAGTAGATTTGGATAGAAACCACTCTGAAGTTTCTAAAACAGTTTGAATGGTGTCTGTGAGTATAACAGAACTCATATGGCAGGCAAAAACCTGAGAAAAATCCAACCAGGAAGTGGAGGATCTGAGAATTGTAGTTCTTCTTTCCAATCCCTTTCGAAACTGCAGTTTCTGTGGGGTCACGTTGCACTTCCTAAGGCTTCCATTGGCTGTCGACAGCCTTCAGAAAGTTCTTTCAGCATTCTCCTGTCACTGGGCAGAATGTAGGAGCTCAGTCACTGAGTGGACTGCCTGGAGACAAAGGGATTGGATATGCGCGATCCCGCGAGCGCGCCGTTCCTTCTTTTTCTTCTTGAATGAATATGCTATTGTCCGGTTGGAATATTATCGCAATTTTACGTTAAAAATACCATAAAGATTGATTCTAAACAGCGTTTGACATGCTTCTAAGTACGGTAATGGAACATTTTGACTTTTTGTCTCTGGCACCGCGCTTGCGCGTTATTCCTTTGGATAGTGCTCTGAACGCACGAACAAAACGGAGGTATTCGGATATAAATATGGATTATTTCGAACAACAACATTTCTTGTGGAAGTAGCAGTCCTGGGAGTGCATTCTGACGAAGATCAGCAAAGGTAAGAGAATATTTATAATACTAATTCTGAGTTTAGGTGAGACCAAACTTGGCTGGTGTCTGTATAGCTTGCTGTGATGGCTGAGCTATGTACTCAGAATATTGAAAAATGTGCTTTCGCCATAAAGCTATTTTAAAATCTGACAGAGCAGTTGCATCCAGGAGTAGTCTATCTATAATTCTTTAAATAATTGTTATATATTTTGTCAACGTTTATGATGAGTATTTTTGTAAATTGATGTGCACATTCACCGGACGTTTTGGTGGGAATACATTTTCTGAACATCACGCGCCAATGTAAAATGCTGTTTTTGGATATAAATATGAACTTTATCGAACAAAACATACATGTATTGTGTAACATAATGTCCTAGGAGTGTCATCTGATGAAGATCGTCAAAGGTTAGTGCTTCATTTAGCTGTGTTTTGGGTTTTTGTGACACATGTCCTTGCTTGGAAAATGGCTGTGTGATTATTTTGTCTATGTACTCTCCTAACATAATCTAATGTTTTGCTTTCGCTGTAAAGCTATCCAAGATGGCGTAGCAGTTCAGACGTCCTGTCGTGTCTCGTGTATATATATATTTACATATTTTTTTCTTATCTTTTTACATTTTTTTATTCAAATACTCAACCTCAAAGCACTCTCCTGCAACCCGCCTCACCAATTAAAAAAAAAAAAGAAAGTATTATTTACCTCATCTGAATTCCACAACAGAAGCTAGCCAGAGGTTAGCCATTTTCACTGGCTAACGTTGAAGTTCAGCTAGCCACGGTTAGCCGTCCTCAGCTGTCCATTAGCTCGAAAAGCTATCGCCAGTTTTTGTACAGCGCGACTCAGACCAGAGCATATCGGACCTATTCTCTCTCCTTTCCCCGATTTCTACCGCAGGCTCTGGACATTTACACCTGGATCTTGCAGCTAACTAGCTGCTACCTGAGTGACTATTGGCAACGTCGGTCACGGAATTAACACACATTATTACGGAGCTAGCCAGCTGAAGAGTTCCGTCAGCCACTCGTGGGCTATTCCTGAGCTAGCCAGCTGAAGTGTCTCCTGGGCTACAACTCACCTATCCTGACCCGTTTTACTGCCGATGCGGAGCCCCATCGGGTCTTCACGACTGGACCACCGACGTTATCTGCCCGAGGGAGTTGTCCAACTGGCTCCTCCGTCGCGACGTAACCTGATCGCACATCTGCGGCCGGCTAATCGTTAGCTGTCTTTTCGGCTGCGATCTGAATAGGTCTATCGGACACTTTTCTTGGGCCACTATAACTAACTATTTTGCCAACTTGGACAGGTCCCCCCTTCCACACGGAACCCCACTAACCCACAGACGGAAACGCACGAGGTGGCTAAAAACAGACCTCCCTCCCATCTTCCACCAGCTTGCTACCTATGGCCCGGCTAGCTGTCTGAATCTCACTGGACCCTTTGATCACTCGGCTAAGCATGCCTCTCCTTAATGTCAATATGCCTTGTCCATTGCTGTTCTGGTTAGTGTTTATTGGCTTATTTCACTGTAGAGCCTCTAGCCCTGCTCATTATACCTTATCCAACCTCTCAGTTCCTCCACCCACACATGCTATGACATCTTCTGGTTTCAATGATGTTTCTAGAGACAATATCTCTCTCATAATCACTAAATGCCTAGGTTTACCTCCTCTGTACTCACATCCCACCATACCTTTGTCTGTACATTATATCTTGAAGCTATTTTATCACCCCCAGAAACCTGCTCCTTTTTCTCTCTATTCTGGACGTCACAGACGACCAATTCTTATAGCTTTTAGCCGTACCCTCATACTTATTCTTCTCTGCTCCTCTGGGGATGTAGAGGTGAATCCAGGCCCTGCAGTGCCTGGCTCCACTCCTACTCCCCAGGCGCTCTCTTTTGATGACTTCTGTAACCGTAATAGCCTTGGTTTCATGCATGTTAACATTAGAAGCCTCCTCCCTAAGTTTGTTTTATTCACTGCTTTAGCACACTCTGCCAACCCGGATGTCCTAGCTGTGTCTGAATCTTGGCTTAGGAAGTCCACCAAAAACTGTGAAATCTTCATCCCTAACTACAACGTTTTCAGACAAGATAGAACGACCAAAGGGGGCGGTGTTGCAATCTACTGCAGAGATAGCCTGCAGAGTTCTGTCCTGCTATCCAGGTCTGTACCCAAACAATTTGAACTTCTACTTTTAAAAATCCACCTCTCCAAAAACAAGTCTCTCACCGTTGCCGCCTGCTATAGATCCCCCTCGGCCCCTAGCTGTGCTCTGGACACCATATGTGAACTGATTGCCCCCCATCTATCTTCAGAGCTCGTGCTACTAGGCGACCTAAACTGGGACATGCTTAACACCCCAGCCATTCTACAATCCAAGCTTGATGCCCTCAATCTCACACAAATTATTAATGAACCCACCAGGTACAACCCCAAAGCCGCAAACACTGGCACCCTCATAGATATCATCCTAACCAATGTGCCCTCTAATTACACCTCTGCTGTTTTCAACCAAGATCTCAGCGATCACTGCCTCATTGCCTGCACCCGTAATGGGTCAGCGGTCAAACGACCTCCACTCATCACTGTCAAACGCTCCCTGAAACATTTCAACGAGCAAGCCTTTCTAATCGACCTGGCCCTGGTATCCTGGAAGGATATTGACCTCATCCCGTCAGTAGAGGATGCCTGGTTATTTTTTTAAAATGCCTTCCTCTCCATCTTAAATAAGCATGCCCCTTTCAAGAAATTTAGAACCAGGAACAGATATAGCCCTTGGTTCTCCCCAGACCTGACTGCCCTTAACCAACACAAAAATGTCCTGTGGCGTTCTGCATTAGCATCGAACTGCCCCCGCGATATGCAACTTTTTAGGGAAGTTAGAAACCAATACACACAGGCAGTTAGAAACGCCAAGGCTAGCTTTTTCAAACAGAAATTTGCTTCGTGCAACTCCAACTCTAAAAAGTTCTGGGACATTGTAAAGTCCATGGAGAATAAGAACACCTCCTCCCAACTGCCCACTGCACTGAGGATAGGAAACTCTGTCACCACCGATAAGCCCACTATAATTGAGAATTTCAATAAGCATTTTTCTACGGCTGGCCATGCTTTCCACCTAACTACCCCTACTGCATTCAACAGCACTGCACCCCCCACAGCTACTCGCCCAAGCCTCCCCCATTTCTCCTTCTCCCAAATCCATTGAGCTGATGTTCTGAAAGAGCTGCAAAATCTGGACCCCTACAAATCAGCTGGGCTTGACAATCTGGACGCTTTCTTTGTAAAATTATCTGCCGAAATTATTGCAACCCCTATTACTAGCCTGTTCAACCTCTCTTTCATGTCGTCTGAGATTCCCATAGATTGGAAAGCAGCTGCTGTCATCCCCCTCTTCAAAGGAGGTGACACTCTTGACCCAAATTGCTACAGACCTATATCCATCCTACCCTGCCTTTCTAAGGTCTTCGAAAGCCAAGTCAACAAACAGATTACTGACTATTTCGAATCCCACCGCACCCTCTCCGCTATGCAATCTGGTTTCAGAGCTGGTCATGGGTGCACCTCAGCCACGCTCAAGGTCCTAAACGACATCGTAACCGCCATCGATAAGAAACAATACTGTGCTGCCGTATTCATTGACCTGGCCAAAGCTTTTGACTCTGTTAATCACCACATCCTCATCGGCAGACTTAGTAGCCTTGGTTTCTCAAACGATTGCGTCGCCTGGTTCACCAACTACTTCTCTGACAGAGTTCAGTGTGTCAAATCGGAGGGCCTACTGTCTGGACCTCTGGCAGTCTCTATGGGGGTACCACAGGGTTCAATTCTTGGGCCAACTCTTTTCTCTGTATACATAAATGATGTCGCTCTTGCTGCTGGTGAATCTCTGATCCACCTCTACGCAGACGACACCATTCTGTATACTTCGGGCCCTTCTTTGGACACTGTGTTAACCTGTTGGATTTACCCTAGGATAGGGGGCGCCACAGCGCATTTTGGAAAAAAATCGTTCCCATTTTCAACGGCCTACTAATCAAAGTCAGAAGCTAAGACATGCATATACTTATTTTATATGGATAGAAAACACCCTAAATTTTCTAAAACTGTTTGAATGGTGTCTGTGAGTATAACAGAACTCGTATGGCAGTCAAAACCCCGAGACCGATTGAACCAGGAAGTGGAAATCTGAATTGTGGACTCGACTTCACAGCCTTACCTATAAATCACAACGTAAAAAAATGAAAATTGAGCACTTTCCAGTGCTTCCACTAGATGTCCCCAGTCTTTACAAAGTGTTTTGAGGGTTCTGCGGTAGAAACTCAGTGAAAGAGACGATGTGGCAATTGGTCAGAGTAGTAGGGCCATGAGCATTGTGACGTCGGCGGCCGTGTCTGCCCCCACCTTTGGAAGCCTTTTGAAACACAATGACATCGTCCCACTCGAATCTGATTGGCTCTCTTGTTGAAACAGGCCCTGACGATTATTTTATACAACGTTTGACATGTTTGAACGAACCTAACTAACCGTAAACAGTCATTTTGCGTTAGACAGGTGCCGCGCACGGAACAACATTTGATTACAGCCTTAGGACGCGCTAACGACAGGAAGCTAATGGAACATAAAGCATGGACTTTTTCGACCGAAAATACATTTGTCATGGATCTGGGACATCGGGAAGTGTTTTCTGATGAAGACAACTAAAGGTGAGGGATTATTGGCGATATTATACAATATCAGATGTTACTTGCTCAAATGTTCAAAGATGGCACCGAGCTAGGTTTTCGAGCTCAATTTCTGGGTATCGCATCCCATTTGATCTCAAAGTGTGATTACCCTGTAAAGTTACTTTAAAATCTGTTTTGACAGGTGTTTTCAAGAGATATTCATCTATAAATCTTAGATTGACAATATATATTAAAAAAATCGTTTTCGAATAGTAATTTATAAAATTGTAGCACTGTTTCCCGGGACGCATTATATGGGAAAATAGTTAGTCAACCTCAGGTGCCGATGTAAAATGCTGTTTTTATATAGAAATATGACCTTTATTGAACAAAAGATTGCATGCTGTGTGTAACATGATGTCCTAGGTGTGTCATCTGATGAAGTTTGTAAAAGGTTAGTGCTGCATTTAGCTGTTTTTTGGTTATATGTGATGGGTGTGCTTGCTCGGAAAATTCATATGATGCGACTTTTACAATGTACTCCTCTAACATAATCTAATATTGTGCTTTTCCTGTAAAACCTTTTTGAAATCGGACAACGAGGGTCGATTCAAGAGAGGTGTATCTATAAAACGATATGAGACAGCCCTATATTTGAAAAAAAAAACATATTGAATTTCGTTATGCTAATGTCGCTAGGAGTTTTCGCTGGAAAATGATCCCGCTAACGGGATGGTAGGCTGAAGAAGTTCAACCCTCCAGACGAGCTTCAATGCCATTCAACTCTCCTTCCGTGGTCTCCAACTGCTCCTAAACACAAGTAAAACTAAATGCATGCTCTTCAACCGATCGCTGCCTGCACCTGCCCGCCCATCCAGCATAACTTCTCTGGACGGTTCTAACTTAGAATTTGTGGACAACTACAAATACCTAGGTGTCTGGTTAGACTGTAAACTCTCCTTCCAGACTCACATCAATCATCTCCAATCCAAAGTGAAATCTAGAATTGGCTTCCTATTTCGCAACAAAGCATCCTTCACTCATGCTGCCAAACATACCCTCGTAAAACTGACCATCCTACCAATCCTCGACTTCGGTGATGTCATTTACAAAATAGCCTCCAATACCCTACTCAACAAGCTGGATGCAGTCTATCACAGTGCCATCCGTTTTGTCACCAAAGCCCCATATACAACCCACCACTGCGACCTGTATGCTCTCGTTGGCTGGCCTTCACTTCATAATCGTCGCCAAACACATTGGCTCCAGGTCATCTACAAGACCCTGCTAGGTAAAGTCCCCCCTTATCTCCGCTCACTGGTCACCATAGCAGCACCCACCTATAGCACGCGCTCCAGCAGGTATATCTCTCTGGTCACCCCTAAAGCCAACTCCTCCTTTGGTCGTCTCTCCTTCCAGTTCTCTGCTGCCAATGACTGGAACGAACTACAAAAATCTCTGAAACTGGAAACACTTATCTCCCTCACTAGCTTTAAGCACCAGCTGTCAGAGCAGCTCCCAGATCACTGCACCTGTACATAGCCCATCTATAATTTAGCCCAAACTACTACCTCTTCCCCTACTGTATTTATTTATTTTTTTATTTTGCTCCTTTGCACCATATTATTTATATTTGAACTTTGAACTTTCTTCAAACTACAAATCTACCATTCCAGTGTTTTTCTTGCTATACTTTATTTACTTTGCCACCATGGCATTTTTTTTGCCTTTACCTCCCTTATCTCACATCATTTGCTCACATTGTATATAGTCTTATTTTTTCTACTGTATTATTGACTGTATGTTGTTTACTCCATGTGTAACTCTGTGTTGTTGTATGTTGTCGAACTGCTTTGCTTTATCTTGGCCAGGTCGCAATTGTAAATGAGAACTTGTTCTCAACTTGCCTACCTGGTTAAATAAAGGTGAAATAAAATAAATAAATAAATAAAAAGCTTTTTTGAAATCGGACAATGTGGTTACATCAAGTAGAAGTGTATCTTTAAAATGGTGTAAAATAGTTGTATGTTTGAGAAAGTTGAATTATGACATTTTGTTGTTTTGAATTTGCCTCCCTGATATTTCACTGGCTGTGTCCCGCAGGTGCTAGCGTCCCACGTAGCCCATAGAAGTTAAAATTTGTTTGATGCCTCATTTGGTTTTCTCATCTGTGTAATGTCTTTTTAAAGCTTGTAATTTTTTTTTAAATTGAGAGAAATCTCAAAATGGGGGATTATAGTAGATCAGTAACAAGATTATGTTTAATACTGTTTATGCATCGAATTGCTATGATGAGTACTCTCTCATATGTGTCTGTGGGGCTGAGTTGGACCTCTGGAGCTTGAGCTGAATATTGAGTTACAGCCTGACATTCCATAGACAAGATGTGGTGGGTGTAACCGAGAGAGATAGCCTGGAGGTATCATGACACTAGGCGAGACCCAAATGCAGAAACAGGAGGCAGATGTTTAATAAATCCAAAGGGAATAGGCAAGAGAATGGTCGTGGATAGGCAAAAGGTCATAACCAGATCAGAGTCTAGGAGGTACAGAGTGGCAGGCATGCTCGAGGTCAGGGCAGGCAGAATGGTCAGGCAGGCGGGTACAGAGTCCAGAACAGGCAAGGGTCAAAACCGGGAGGACTAGCAAAAGGAGAAAAGGCAAAGCAGGAAAGCGGGGAAAACCGCTGGTCGGCTTGGACATACATTATGAACTGACACAGAGAGACAGGAAACACAAGGATAAATACACTGTGGAAAACAAGCGACACCTGCAGGGGGTGGAGACAATAACGAGGACAGGTGAATATGATCAGGGTGTGACAGGAGGAGTAGAACAAAACTCCTTATTGTTCCTAATCATCCTGAAATTTGGGTTTAAACATCACCAGGTGTACATAACCACCAAATTAACCCAAAGTGGCTTGTGATTGCCCAAAATCAGCATGGGAGGGGTGGAACCAGCCATGACTAAGCATGTTTAGATCTACTATATAAAGAACTCTGCATTTTTGGTAAGGTTAAGCTCTCGACAACACACCTTTAGAGTGTGAGGTCGACCAGTTTCATGATTGCAAAAATGAATTGATATGAAATAAAGATGATTGTTTGAATAATTGTCCAAGTCTTTCTCAGTATACATTAATTTTCACGACACCTCCCCTTCATCTACATTGATTGAAGTGGATTTAACACGTGCCATCAATAAGGGATAATAGCTCTCCCCTGGATTCACTTGGTCAGTCTATGTCATGGAAAGAGCAGATGTTCAAAATATTTTGCACACTCAGTGTATAAATACACAGTAAAAAACATAGCAAAATGGATAGAATTGCAGGAAATTAGCTTCTGGACCAGAGTCTGGAATATAAACAATGTATATGTACAGTGCCTTCAGAAAGTATTCAGACCCCTTGAGTTATAGTATTACACATTTTTTTTGTGTTACAGCCTAAATTCAAAAGTGATTAAATATATGTATTTTCTCTCACCATCTACACATCATGACAAAGTGAAAACGTTATTTTAGAATTGTTAGCAAATTTACTGAAAATGAAACACAGAAATATGTCATTTACATACTGTAAGTATTCACACTCTTGAGTCAACACCTTAGAATCACCTTTGGCAGCAATTACAACACAGGAGGTTGGTGTCACCTTAATTGGGGAGGATGCGATCATGGTAATGGCTGGAGCGGAATGGGGGAACGGTATCAAATACATCAAACACATGGTTTGATGCCATTCCATTAGCTCCGTTCCATCCATTATTATGAGCCTTTCTCCCCTCAGCAGTGAGTATTTCTGGTAAGTCTCTTAGAGCTTTGCACACCTGGATTGTACAATATTTGCACATAATGCCGCTTAAAATTCTTCAAGATCTGTCATGTTGGTTGTTGATCATTGCTAGACAGCCATTTTCAAGTCTTGTCATAGATTTTCAAGTCGATTTATGTCAAAGCTGTAACTAGGCCACTCAGGATCATTCAATGTCATCTTGGTAAGCAACTCCAATGTATATTTGGCCTTGTGTTTTTTGTTATTGTCCTGCTGATAGGTGAATTTGTCTCCCAGTGGATGGTGTGTGCGCCTCCGAAGCCTCACTAGAAGACCGCTCCGGCACCCTCTCCTCCGGCGGCGTTGTTTTGGGTCGGCCTCTGGAATCAGTTCAAATGCCCTGGGAGGTGCAGACAAAGGATCCGCTTTGGGAAAGTCGTTTTCCTGCTCGTAGTGCTAGTTGTGCTGATAAGTTTTTGTCTCTCTGATATCCAATAGTTCTTCCCAGCTGTTTGTAACAACAGAAAAAGAAAAATGGTCTTACCTTTCCTGTTCTTCGTCAGAATGCACTCCCAGGACTTCTACTTCAATAACAAATGTTGGTTTGGTCCCAAATAATCCATCGTTATGTTCCATCAGCGACGTTTTGTTCGTGAGTTCTAGACACTATCCGAATGGTAAATCACGGTCGCTCGCATGGCGCATAACGTGACAAAAAATTTCTAAATATTCCATTACTGTACTTCGAAGCATGTCAACCGCTGTTTAAAATAAATTTTTATGCAATTTATCTCGTAGAAAAGCGATAATATTACGACCGGGAATCTTTACGTTTTTTATCCAGCCGTGAAAATACTGCCCCTTAGCCATAAGAGGTTAAAAGTTCTAATATCGAAAGAATGCAGTAACATGCTAGGTAACAAACCAGTCAAGGGATTATCACATTTTGGGAAAGGTTTTATGTGCTATTTTTGTGTCAGACTGAGTGAGGGAAGAACGTGATTGAGAATGAATGACTGTATATTAGCTTTATTCACATAGAGACTTTGGGTTTTTCTGAGTAAATGTTCACCATTTCCTGTAAGTAATTTAATATAGAATCCATTTTCTTGAGGCTTCTGAGTTTGTTCTACACGTTCTTGGTTTTGTGTAAAATTATGCTCACAAGCTGATAAAATGGTGGTGCACCATTGCAAGCTGAATGTAATGTTTATCTGTTTTCTACATGTGTAGAAATATTCAGACACATCAGTTGTTTATGTTAATCTATAAGTGTTTATATTGTGTGAATGAGAAAATCTGCTATAGGTAAAGTGCACTTATGAACTTCATAGGGATAGGGGGCAGTATTTGGAAGTTCGGATGACTGACATGCCCAAAGTAAGCTGCCTGTTACTCAGGCCCAGAAGCTAGGATATGCATATAATTGGTAGTATTGGATAGAAAACCCTCTGAAGTTTCTAAAATGTCTGTGAGTATAACAGAACTGATATGGCAGGCGAAAACCCAAGGAGAATCCATCCGGAAATTATTTTTTTAAGGGTGTACACCCATTGAAATGCCTATCTATGGGAAAATCAAAGGAAATCTTCCCAGATTGCAGTTCATATGGCTTCCACTAGATGTCAACAGTCTTTAGAAAGGGTTTCGGGCTTGTTTTTGAAAAATGAGCTAGAATTTGTAGTTTTTCATTTGGACTGTAGTCTTGTATTTCGTTATTTATCTCTGGTATTTATCTCTGGTATTGAACACACTATTCTCTGTCTTAAATTGTATTGTTTATTTACATATTAGGGTACCTGAGGATTGATTAGAAACGTTGTTTGACTTGTTTGGACGAAGTTTATTGGTAACTTTTGGGATTACTTTGTATGCATTTTGAACAAGTGGAATAGGTGGATTACTGAATCAAGCGCGCCAACTAAACTGACTTTTTTGGGATATAAAGAAGGACTTTATCGAACAAAACAACCATTTGTTATGTAGCTGGGAACCTTGGGATTGCAAACAGAGGAAGATCTTCCAAGGTAAGTGATTTATTTTCTTGCTATTTCTGACTTTTGTGACGCCTCTGCTGGTAAAGCCTTTTTGAAATCTGACAAAGCGGCTGGATTAACAAGAAGTTAAGCTTTTAAATTATGTTTGACACTTGTATTTTCATGAATGTTTAATATTACGAATTTTGGATTTTGAATTTCACGCTCTGCAATTTCACCGGATGTTGTCGAGGTGGATCGCTAGCGACACGTATAGCCCAAAGAGGTTTTAAGTTAATGTGTACACTTGTATGTGAATCAATTGTTGTTATTTTAAATGAGATAACTGAATAAGAATAAGTATAATAGATAATAAAGAATGTGCCAGAACTCTCAAGACGATAACTTTTGTGTCCGTTTCTCTTTATCACTACTGAGGCCACCTTCAGATTCAGTGTGAGGCCAGTTACATTTGCGGGCTCATCTGGCTGGTTGCTGATCCTACAACACAGAGATACTTACGTTAGAACTGCAGAGAGGGCTGCGAGGGCCATCCAGTGAGCTAAGGCTACAGGCAGGACTTTGAAAGTCATCAGAAAGCAGAGTGAGACATCACGTATCCAATGAAGATGGCGACGTGTCGCAAGATCATCTGGGAAGTCCAGAAACAGCTAACATCACTGAACGGAAGCCAGCTGCACACACTAGAAGTGGACTAGATGGTGAGAGAGAGAGAGGGAGAGAGACATTCCATAGATATCTGAGTACAAAAAAACAGAAATGTTCATACTACATCATGGACTAAATCAAAGGTGAGAAACTGCTGAAGCTGGAGGACGAGGGCTTATCCTGCCTGCTTCACCTGAGTGATCAACTTGATGAACTGTTCTCAACCAAGACCAACGACACCACACCAACCGAGAACAATGACACCTTACCAACCAAATACACTGTGAGCAATGGTACAGAACCTGCAGCACCCCTTGTTGCAGAACAGGTATCTGGGTTGGTGAGGGTTGCTGATGTAGCACCACTGCTACATCAGCAACCCATGTAGCACCAAGGTACATGGTGGTCAAATCTCTGATTCTAGGTCAGATTTTACCTGCAGCAGTATATGTAAACAGATGGATGAGGGTCTCAGAGAGAAGTATGCTGAGTCAGAAGTAGTCAGAAATGTACTAAAAGTAATCAAATCAGGTACTTTCAGGGACATGTTGGCAAACAAAGAAGGTCATACGTTAGCTGAGCTTAAACACTTTCTTATGTTCTATCTTAGAGATAAAAGTAGCACAGAGCTCTTTCAGGAGCTGAGTAACACTATTCAGCAGGAGAGGGAAACCACTCAGCAGTTCCATACAGGTTAATGGGGCTCAAAGGGCGTGTACTGTTCGCATCACAGCAGACTGGTGACGGGTTTGATTATGACAAGAAGCTGGTGCAGGGTGTTTCTCCACACACTTTACCACACGCCATCAAGAAACGGATGGTAGCATCCCACCTGGCCAACATCCGGTGAAATTGCAGAGCGCAAAATTAAAAAATACCACATTCAAATATTTAACATTCTTGAAAATGTATGTGTTATCCTGTTGGGGCTAGGGGGCAGTATTGAGAATTTTGAAAAAAATATGTGCCCATTTTTAACTGCCACCTACACCAACTCAGAAGCTAGGATATGCATATTATTACCAGATTTGGATAGAAAACACTCTGAATTTTCTAAAACTGTTTGAATGGTGTCTGTAAGTATAACAAAACTCATATGGCAGGCAAAAACCTGAGGAAAAAAAGAATTTTGTGGCTGTACTATTTTTTTGAGTCATTGTTTAATAGATAACACAGTGAGAAAGGATTCATTTCGCAACTCCTACGGCTTCCACTAGATGTCAGCGATCTTAATAAAGTTGTTTGAAGCGTCTATGATGAACAGAGACCAGATGACAAGGAAGAGAAGTTGACCTCCCTGGGATGTCGTCACTTCATTATTGACTGCACCTGCGCGATCATGTGACGCGAGACATTTTTCAAAAACGTTTTTCTAGACACAGGAGAGGTCGGGTTGAAACATTACTGATGTTTCACGTTAAAAATGGCTCTAAAGATTGATGCTAAACAACGTTTGACATGTTTGAACGAACGTAAATAGATTATTTTTTTTTACTTTTCGCCGTGACTTCCCACCCCCCCCCCCGCGCTACTTTTTAGTAGCCACCGAAGCCTAACAACTTGGAGTTATTTGGACATCAATTATGAACTTTGTCAAAATAAACCACATTTGTTGTGGACCTGGGATTCCTGGAAGTGCCAATGGATGAAGATAATGAAAGGTAATGGATTATTGACAATAGTATTATTGATATTACATGGTTACAAGATGATGCTAACCTATATAGCCTAGCCTATTGTTCTTAGCACAGCACCCGGTTTATTGCAACTTGTGATTTCCCAGTAAAGTTATTTTGAAATCTGGCAAGACAGTAGCATTTACGAAATGTTAAACTATAATTATTTGAATGACAATATTATAATTTACCAATGTTTTCGAATAGTAATTTTGTAAATTGTAACGTTGTTCACCGGAAGCATTTCAGAGAAGAAAAAAATTTGAATTTCACCGCTACTGTAAAATGCTGTTTTTGGATATAAATATGAACTTGATGGAACAAAAAATGCATGTATTGTGTAACATAATGTCCTAGGAGTGTCATCTGAGGAAGATTGTCAAAGGTTAGGGCATAATTTTAGCTGGTTATCTGTTTTGACGCCTGTCTTTGAATTGACAAAACCTTACACACAGCTATTTTCAATGTACTCTCCTAACATAACCTAACTTTATGCTTTCGCCGTAAAGCCTCTTTGAAATCGGACAATGTGGTTGGATTTAGGAGATATTTATCTTTCAAATGGTGAGAAATAGTTGATTGTTTGAGAAATTGAAATTATTAGATTCTTGCAGTTTTGAATTTCCCGCCATGGTCACTTGACAATGAATCCCATTAACGGGATAAGATCCCCAAGAGGATTTTATTCATCAAAATAAAGTTTAACTTCTTGCTAATCCAGCCGCTGTGTCAGATTTAAAAAAGTCTTTACGGCGAAAAAAAAACATTATCTGAGGACAGCGCCCCGCATACAAACACATGAAAATCATATTTCAACCAGGCAGGTACGCCACAAAAGTCAGAAATAGCGGTATAATTAATGCCATACCTTTGAAGATCTTCTTCTGTTGGTCCTTTTGTTCGATAATGTCCTTCTTTATGTCCCAAAAATGTCAATTTATTTGGTGTGTTTCATTCAGAAGTACACCGGTTTCAACTCGCCCAACATGCCTACAAAGTATCTAATAAGTTACCTGTAAACTTGGTCCAAACATTTCAAACAACGTTCCTAATCCAACCTCAGGTACCCGAAAACGTAAATAATCGATACAATTTAAGACGGAATAAACTGTTTCTAATACCGGATAAAAACAACGTAAAGCGCGCTCCAGTTCACTCGCACCAAAACAGAGTCCACCTAGAGTGAAACTTACAATGAAAAGGACTACTTCTTCATTTCTCAAAAGTAAAACATCGAACAATTTCTAAAGACTGTTGACATCTAGTGGAAGCCATAGGAACTGCAACCAGGTTCCTAATAATAAGACTATCCCATAGAAAACCATTGGAAAATTCTATGACCTCAATTTTTTTTCTTCCCCTGGATGGTTTGTCCTCGATTTTTCGCCTTCCAAATCAGTTCTGTTATACTCACAGACATCATTTTAACCTCCCCGGGCAAGGCGGGACGCTTGCGTCCCAACTAGTCAACAGCCAGTGGAATCGTGTGGCGCGAAATACAAATACCTCATAAATGCTATAACTTCAATTTCTCAAACATATGACAATTTTACACCATTTTAAAGACAAGACCCTCGTTAATCTAACCACACTGACCGATTTCAAAAAGGCTTTACAGCGAAAGCAAAACATTAGATTATGTCAGGAGAGTACCCTGCCAAAAATAATCACACAGCCATTTTCAAAGCATGCATATATGTCACAAAAACCAAAACCACAGCTAAATGCAGCACTAACCTTTGATGATCTTCATCAGATGACACTCCTAGGACATTATGTTATACAATACATGCATGTTTTGTTCAATCAAGTTCATATTTATATCAAAAACCAGCTTTTTACATTAGCATGTGATGTTCAGAACTAGCATACCCACCGCAAACTTCCGGTGAATTTACTAAATTACTCACGATAAACGTTTACAAAATACATAACAATAATTTTAAGAATTCTAGATACAGAACTCCTTTATGCAATCGCGGTGTCAGATTTTAAAATAGCTTTTCGGCGAAAGCACATTTTGCAATATTCTGAGTAGATAGCCCGGCCATCACGGCTAGCTAATTTGACACCCACCAAGTTTGGCCCTCACCAAACTCAGATTTACTATAAGAAAAATTGGATTACCTTTGCTGTTCTTCGTCAGAATGCACTCCCAGGACTTCTACTTCAACAACAAATGTTGTTTTGGTTCGAAATAATCCATAGTTATATTGAAATAGCTCCGTTTTGTTCATGCGTCCAGGTAACTATCCGCATCTCCAGTGTCGCTGTCCCCAGGCAGGCCAGTAACAAACTCTGCTGATGTTTTTCGCCCAGAGACTGCAGAGCTCTCATTCCACTTTCTGGCGCCTTCTGAGAGCCAATGGAACCCTTAGAAAATGTCACGTTACAGCAGAGATCCTGTATTTTTGATAGAGATATCCTAGAAGGACAACAAATTGTCAGACAGGGCACTTCCTGCATGGGATCTTCTCAGGTTTTGGCCTGCCATATGAGTTCTGTTATACTCACAGACACCATTCGAACAGTTTTAGAAACTTTAGAGTGTTTTCTATCAAAATCTACTAATTATATGCATATTCTGGGCAGGAGTAGTAACCAGATTAAATCGGGTACGTTTTTTATCCGGCCGTGCAAATACTGCCCCCTAGCCCCAACAGGTTAACAGTTTTAGAAACTTCAGAGTGTTTTCTATCCAAATCTACCAATTGTATGCATATCCTAGCTTCGGGGCCTGAGTAACAGGCAGTTTACTTTGGGCACTCTTTTCATCCGGACGTGAAAATACTGCCCCATGCCCAAGAGAGGTTAACTGACGGCCAACTCCACGTGACTGCAGCCAACAGCACCGCTGTCCCCTTTGATGGATGGATAGAAGTGTTTCTGGAGCTTGTGAGTACTCAACATGGGAGAATGGCCATACATGTGCCTGTGCTGGTCAGTCAGACCTGTGTAGATTGTCCACTACTCGGCTTTAATGTCATAGAGGAACGGATCAGAGAAAACAGCGAATAACCTGATGGTGTCAATCTCAATGCTCTGCAAAGTGAGGTGATGAATGTCAGAGAGGGAGCTGTTGAAGCCTTGGTCTCTGCCATTCAAGTTATGACACATGAAGAAATGAACTCACCATTCATACAGGTCAAATAGCAGAGGTGAAATGAAAATTCAGAGCCTGGCCAGAGGGAGGAACAATGATGTTCGAGCCAACCATGGAGAGCCACTGCCAGGTGGGTTGGAGCCATTTCCATGCCTTGTAGATATGCCCTATGGAGCTTCTAATGTGGTAAAGATTCCAAGACATTATATCATGTTCAGCCCACCCTGTAGGCTATATGAGAGGGTCCGCATCCCCTTCCCGCTGACCAATGCCCCAGCCGCTTTCCAGAGGTGTATGGAAGGAGTTCTAGAGGGCATGAGAGACGACTGTTGTTCTCCATAGTTGGATGATGTTCTCTGCTATTCCAAGACAGTAAGTGAACATGTGGAGGACCTGAGACGATTGCTGTGTTGGATGAGGAAGCACGGTATCAAAACTGCAGCTGAAAAAGTGTGAAGTCTTCCGACAGCAAGTGAAGTACATCGGTCGGATGGTATCTGGCGAGGGAGTCCAAATCGACCCAAAAGACTTGAGGCAGGCAGTATTGGTGCTAAAGGAGAAGGATCCTCAAACACTGCTGGGATTCCTTGGTTACTACAGGTAATTCATCCAGGATTTCTCCCAGTTGGCCAACCACCTGTTTGAGCTTCTACAAAGTTCAGAAGAAGCAAGAGGTAAAACTGCCAAGCCCAAACCAACCAGAGGCAAAACCCAGGCAAAAGAAGAGAGCAATGGACAACCTGAACCTCCCAAGACTGCTGTCCAGTGGACGTCTGTACACAGAGCCATCATAGCCAAGCTTGTAGACAAGCTAACCCATCCACCCATACCTGCATACCCAGACTGTGACTTACTGTTTGTGTTACATACTGATGCTTCCAACGAGAGTCTAGGCTGTGCTTTACCAACATCAGAACAGGAAACTATGTGTAATAGGGTACGGCTCCAGAATGCTAACTTCAGCAGAGAAAAAGTACCACCTCCACTCTAGCAAATTTGAGTTTTTAGCACGTAAGTGGACAATCTGTGACAAGTTTAGAAACTATCTATTCTGTGCACCAACCTTTACCGTATACACAGACAACAACCGGTTGACCTACGTTCTGAGCACAGCAAGACTCAATGCAGTATGTCACCACTGGGTCGGGGAGTTGTCTGACTTCCACTTCGACCTGAAGTACAGATCTGGTAAGATGAATGCAGACACTGACATGCTGTCACATTATTCTGTCAATCTCCACAGCCACGTGGGTGAATACACAGAATATATTCCGCCAGAAGTTGTCTCAGCTGTATGGCAAGAAAGCAAAGCAGCAAAACATGTGGATGTTCTATGGGTGTGTGAATTGCAACTCAGCTCTACAGATGGTGGTGTGTCACCTGGAGGTGTGCCTGCCATCACACCAGAGAACATCAAAGCTGCACAGCATGAGGACGCTGCAACCAGAGAAGTCATCTCGCGAAAAACAAAGAATGGAATCCAAATGAGAAAGAGAAAAAGCTTATGGAACCTGAAACAATGAGAGTTGCATGAGTGAACAAGCTGGTGGTAGACAAAGGAATCCTGTACAGACAGGCTAGACAACGAAAGCTTCTGGTGCTACCCAGCAAGATGAAACCAGTGGTGCTGAAGAACTTACATGACAACATGGGTCATGTCAGAGCAGACAAAGTTATCCATCTAGTCAGGGAAAACTCTACTGGCCATTCATGCAGCGTGAAGTAGAGGAGTATGTGAACAGACAGTGTGCATGTATCAAGCAGAAACATCCCTGTGTTCCTGAGGAAGCACCTATGGGTTCTATCACCAGCAGTGCACCCTTTGAGCTGCTCTCTATCGATTTCATGCCTTGAGCCAAGCAAACATCCTACATCCTTCTACTGGTCGATCACTTCACACGCTTTGCAGCACGTTCAAAAACAGGGTGACCGTGTCTCTCGGCCACATCTTGTTAATGTTTGACATGTCCTTTCACTGCGTCTTAATTCTAAGAAGGTACCTAAAGGGAACTTTGTCATATTCTCTAAGTTGAGCCCTACAAAAAGGTTCTCTACCTGGAAATTCAGAGACACTTGATCATGAATTGAGGACCCCTCTCATAAGGGTCCACGGGAAGAGGTTGGGGGGGAGTGTTTTTTGTTGACGATGGGGTAGAGAGACGACTAGATCGGTCTGCTAGTACAGGACTAGTAAAGGCCCAGTGCACTACTTTGGGGAATTTTAAACATTTTCAACAACAAAAAAACAAATTGCCCACGCTACGGTAAGCTATATATTTATTTATTACGATTTTTCAGGGGGTGCTACCCTCAGCATCCCTGCTTCCCGCGGCTATGACCCCTGTAGTTCTACCTCAAATATAACCATGCATGTCCAATAGGCACACAGGTGAGAGAGACAAAAAATGTCCATTGACCAATAGAAAGCCTCATATGTGACCCAATTTCGGAAACTAGGCATATGTCGCAAGTCACGACTTCATAGGAGAGCTGTTTGAACATAAAAAATATTTCATTTTAAGTGTACTGTTAGCTAGCTAACGTAAGCTGGCTGGGTCGCTATCTAACGTTATGTGTATGATCTTATTCTTCGTATCTCAGACACATTTGCTTGACTAGTTATAGCCATAGAACATGGTTGGTTAGCTATCTGCAGATTCATGCAGGGTAGTAACGTCATGAGTTGTGATTATGGTCCATTGTTTAGCTAGCTAGCTACATGTATGAACAAATGACTCCACTCTAGTTTTGACAAAGTATTTCCATTTCAAGTTAAAGTGTACTGTTAGCCAACGTTAGCTAGCTGGCTCGCTAACTAACGTTACGTCATGCGTTGGGATTCATTGTTTACCTAGCTAGCTATGTAGCTACATTTCTTAACAAATGACTCTCGTCTTAGTGTGCCAGACCACAGAATAACTGATGCATTTTTGAACGCTCAACACCTGTTAAACGTCGGCAACAAAGAGCAATTCAATTGATGCCAGCAGCACAGTTACAGTCACCAACTCTCTCTGGATAACATGAAAAAAGCCTAACCAGCTCTGCTAGGATGAGTAAAATGCTCAGAGTGGGCTGTTCTCTCATTATGTGTCTGGAAGTAGCTAGCCAATGTTAGCCATATAGCTTGGGTGCTTGATTGTAGTTGTGAGGTCAGAGCTTTCGGAACAATCCTACTTATTGGCCAGAGCGTCCAGGGTGCGCTCTGAATGCGACACCACAGATAGAACAATAGGGCAATGTTCAGTGAGCTGTTCTCTCTCTCTTAGATGTCTGGAAGTAGCTGGCAAGTTAGTACAGAACGGTTGGATCAACCCTTAAAGAGATGTGTGAGGCTAAGGCTTTTAGGAGGGTGTGAACAATGCTGAATGGGTGTAGACAAAGAAGGGCTCTCCAATAGTAGTACCAAAACATTGAAAGACGGTTTTCTCAAAATTGAGTTTACAAGTTGATCAACTTTCAAAGCAGAATTACTTTCCCATTGTTTCCTCAAATGCGGTGTATGATATACCATTTTGTAGCTCTGAGTCTCTACTTGTATCTAATGTAAAACACAGCTATTCAAATGTTGCTACATAAGACCGAATCCAGGTGGTGCGTCACATATCCTCCACCTGTCAATCGGGATATGACGTAAACAGCCCTGTAAAGAATTTGACCCTCACTTTCTGACAGTGAAGAAACTCTTCAGTCACAAATGTAAAATCTGACTCCATAACCCATCTGCATATTCATTTCTTACACTTGTGCGTTAACCACCTCAGCAAGCTAATGCTGAATAATTATCTCACAATGTCATAGTGAATTAATTAGCCAAATTAAATATGAGTGAAAATTTCTCAAACAGCGATATTTACATATAATTAGTCATATATCTTAAATGACATGACAGTCATGGTTTTCATATGGATATAGCTCTGCTGCAGTTTCCTTTGGATCTATTTGATACATATACTGCTACACTTTAACCTTGATTATAGCAATGTGCTGTGTAAGGGAAATAAACAACTGTTATCCCCATGGTAACCAAGTCAGATAATATAGATCTATTACGCCAATGAACTGCAGTACATAACCTCCCATTATAAGTTGCTCTCAGCATTGTATTGTTGCTGTGTCAGGTTCATTCAAAGTCATTAACAGTGAGAGTAGTGCTTTTCTCTTTACCTACAGTTGTGAGAATACACTAAACAGTGTTCCTAGGATACACGTTCTAAGCCACAGATTACAGACACGTTTGATCTGTGCTTGAACGCAGATTTGTGAGAAATGCTTGTTTCCTTCAGACTCCAACATGATGAAAAAAAATACAGTGATTAGCAAAACCCCGAAATCTCATTATGCCAAAGTGACAGCGTCTGTTGTGTTGTGAGTGAGTCTCAGAGGCTTTGGTGCATTGTACCGCATCAGTGCACACACACAAACACATGTACACGCTCACACACAAACACACATTGCCCCGCATCATTGCACACACACACACACACACACACACACACACACACACACACACACACACACACACACACACACACACACACACACACACACACACACACACACACACACACACACACACACACACACACAACCCCTCCCCAGGTCTGGTTGCTTGAATGATTATTATATTGCTTGGTATTCTGTCTTTATTTACTGCTATTGATCTGCCGGCGACAACAGTCCAGATGAATGTTTGGGGGATGAATTGAAGCAATTGAGTCATACGGGACGTGGCTGCGAATTCTTGCCGCATGTTAAACAGCCACTCCATTCCCTCTACCCATAAACCACCTGGGCACTGACTGGAAAACATTCTGCACTACTGCATCCTGGATCAAAACCAAACAAACTACAAATCATTAAAGAATACAAAGACTAATGACTCTGAGGAAGATCCATTGTCCCCATCTATTCTATACTTCTCTGGTCCTACTTCTCTGGTCCTTGTTTAGTCTTCTTGTTGTTATGTTATGTTTTTTGCATCAACCCTCATCTCTAATATCCGCCATCAACGGCTATTGATTTTTTTTCTCTAGGAAAAATGTAGATGACACAAGTCTAACATTTGTTTTGTTCTCTGTTGCTTTGAGTAATGGCTATTAGGACAGACATTCACATTCACATAACGTCTGACAGTTACAAAAAACATCGAAATCAAATGTATTCTTCCCATACATAGTTTACAGCAGGTAAAAAAGGTGTAGTGAAATGCTTATGTGCTAGCTCCCTCAGTAATGGAGTAAGTACATTCATCAACAATCAATAATAACAATGAAAAGAGTAAAATCAAAACTTCCCAATAGTAGAAAAGATAGTATGCAAAGTAATAATGGACTGTAGTTACCCACTTGAATATTTGTAAATAAAGTGTAAGGGAATCAATAGTACTTATTAGAACAGTAACGTTTCTTCAGGCGCCTGAGGTTGGTGCAAGCAAGGTGTGAGATAGAGAGAAGGATGTTCATATCAAAAACATATTATAAATACTTTTTTTTGCGGGGGTTGGGGGGGTGGATGTGGTAGATCAGTGTTAATATCGCAGATAGATTTTGTTCTATCAAACTAAGTGTTTGCATCAGTTCTAATCCCCTTTATTTAAAAAGAAATAAAAAATTCTACCCGTCCCCTGATTGGAGTAAACTAAAGAATAAGTCTTCTACTACTACTTACAGCAATTTTTTGCTCACATATCAGAGTTGTGCTCAATTAAGAGTTGAATTGAGAATGCCTCGTAAATTAAATGATTGAATTTCAATTGAATTTAAATTGAAGTAGTAAACAGGATACAGATTTTTAATTTGAATTAAGTTAAATAGAATTGAATTCAATGAAATTCAAATGGCTCTTTTATTCTATATTAGGTGTGGTCTATACAAATATACATCTTGTTTGTAAAACATCAAACATGTCGATATATACATGCATATATAATATTGTTGAAACTATTTATTTTCAGGACAAAATCTTAAAATGAAGGAAAACAAAATCTCTATGTGATAATTCACTTAAATATTATTCAGTATGGGGGAAAATGCTACGTTTCCCAGAACTCATTAGTTTAACCCTCAAGTTGACCCTAAAGCCTTCAAAAACAAGCCAAACAAATGAAATGGTTGGTGGAAATATAATTGGCTATTCTAAGCACTAAGGTCAAAAGAGTACATGAACATTGTTTCTAGAGAAAAGGGATATACTGTATTCTTTGTAATCTGGAAGTGTGACCTTTCAGATTCAATGAAACTCTCATGTTCTATGACTGAATGGAACTTCTTTGAGTTGCACTGAATTACATTCTACTTCCTGTCACTCAAAGTGAAATTCAAATTCTACATCCTCATGAGTTGAACTTCAACTCATGAGTGGAATGGGAGTCGATTCCAAAATTCTGAACTGAGCACAACCCTGTCACCACATAGATTCCATGTGTTTGATGCCGTTCCATTCACTCCATTCCAGCCATTATTATGAGCCGTCCTCCCCTCAGCAGCCTCCACTGCCTGTCACATATACAGTATATTCTCTAATCTTAATTCCAACCCTCAGATGTGCACAGACAACAATTGCTCCCCAAGCACCGATGATGTGGAAGTCGATTAAGGCAGCCCCCCGGCACCGCTCTGATTCACAGGGGTTGGGTTAAATGTGTAAGACACATTTCCGTTGAATGCATTCAGTTGTGCAACTGACTAGGTATCCCCTTTATAAACCTGATCCACGGTATTGGGAAATATAAAATATTTTCACAACTATCTGCAGTGTTTGTGCATCTCTCTCTCTCTCTCTCTCAGTTTGCAGAGTGCTGCTAAATGTGCCATGACAGAGTAAACGCTGACACCAACACCTGTTCCCTGAAGGTCACCTCACGCTGTCTGACTGTTACAGCAACCTGGACTCAGGGGTAGACGTAACATAGTAAATACAATTTCGGGACACTCAAATTAATATAATATGTTATGTATGGTATATATAAAATTGTGGCTATCCATTTCATATGATATGTTACGAATGACAATTTGTACGATATGTTACGAATTGCAATTGGTACAATATGTTATGAATTTACAGTATGTAAGATATGTTACAAATTCCAATTTGTTGTGGCTATCAGACTGTTACACAGCCATCCCTAACACAGAGAGGCTGCTGCCTACTTACAGACTTGAAATCATTGGCCACTTTAATAAATGATTCACTAGTCACTTTAATAATGCCACTTTAAATAATGTTTACATATATACACATTGTATTAGATAGTTGTTGTGGAATTGTTAGATTACTTAGATATTGTAATATTGCTGCACTGTCGGAACTAGAAGCACAAGCATTTCTCTACACTCGCAATAACATCTGCTTACCATGTGTATGTGACCAATACAATGTTATTTTATTTAACGTTAGTAAGGTGGCTAATGTTAGCTAGACTAGAGGTTATGGTTAGGGTTAGGGGTTAAGGTTAGGCTTAAGATTAAGGTTAGAGTTAGGAGTTAGGTTAAAGAGTTAACTTTTTAACCTAACCTAACTCCTAACTTGCTGGTTTTAGTTTTTTTCCTTTCAATTAAGACTTAGACAACCAGGTTCCTTACTAATTAATGACCTTAATTCATCAATCAAGTACAAGGGAGGAGCGAAAACCTGCAGACACTCGGCCCTCCATGGAATGAGTTTGACACATGTGGGTTCGGGGAAGGGTAAGCTAACATGCTAAGTAGTTGCAAAGTAGGTAAAAAGTAATAGGTAGTTGCAAAGTTGCTAATCAGCTAAAATGCTAAAGTTGTCTGTAATGAGATTTGAACACGCAACCTTTGGGTTGCTAGATATTCACGTTATATCCATACTCGTCCACCCAGACCAACCACCCTCATTTAGTTGTTGCCTTAAGTAACCTTCTGTCTTATGTAAGCATACCAAACATAACATATACTAATTTGAGTGTCCCGGATTTTAATTTACTATGTTACGACTCCTCTATGAGACCAGCCTGGTTACAGAAACATTCCTGCAACATTACACACAGGAGACACACAATACAACACTGCCTGTCATCCCATCAAGGCCTCTTCCCTGGAGAGATCCTCTGGGGGGTTTCCCCTTTAAGAACCTCAGGGAACTTCAGCTGTACTGTACCAAACACTTAAGTCATTTGTAGAAGTCGGAATGTATATTAGTGCCTGAAGGTATAATTCATGCACACCAACCACTGGCATAACGGAAACCCCCGCAGCCCCTGCAAGGCTGGGGAGTCCACGAGCTCAGGGGCCCATGCGCCCGTCATATCACACCTATGTCTAAATGTTATACATTTTTGAAAGAAATCATTTTGACAGCCACCCTCTTTTTTTATTTCCACATATAGCAAGTGAAGTGTTTGTGTTGTCCAATCTACATGGTAGTAGGTAAGTCAGACAGGCAATAGTTTTCATGCATCTCGACAGCCAGCCTCGGCCTCCTCACCTAATCGGCTATCAAGTAAAAAAAAAAAAGTTAGGTGAATCAGGTCGGACTTGGATGGAGAGTGAGTGCGTTGTTCAAGATGGATAAACAAAATGCAAGACCAAGCCATGCACAAAGCTTTATCTGATCAAGTTCATGCCAAATTACCAAAGATAGCCACATCAGCAAAGCATCCTTGACTGATGAAACACCATCGCAGGTGGAAGCTAGTAGTCCTACTTATGCAGCAGCTATCACTAGCAGCCTTCCAGTCCCGACAGAGACCTCACTACCCGGGCCCGGCAATGACAGTGGCTTGCTCCTTCTCTTCTTCCTTCCCTCGAGAATAGTGGCAGTTCCGCTGGTGAGAGTGCCGGTGTTGTGCCGAAAAGCTCCCCCCTGCCAGAATCCCCCCCCCCCTTGTGTGAACGCGCACGCACTCAATTCTTCATTGCTCTACTTGCTTGCCAGTGGAGATTTCTGTTCATGTTAGGCTGCATTTCATGTTATTTTTTAATGATGGTTTGATCGTAGGGAGGCACTAGTAATGAATGCAGTTTTCGGTTTGGCTATTTGTTTCAAGTGTATTAGTCTATAAAAAAATCTCTTTGCCAAAATTTGTCATATCTCTCATGTCTTATTCGACTAGTAGTTGTTCTGAAATTTTTATTGCTTGCCTAAATTTGACTCCCTCCTCTATGTTTAATATAACACACATATATGAATTATTCATTTTGGTTGCCTATCCTGATGTGAAGTTTGTTCTATAGAAAGTATTTGACTCTGATGTGTGCCACAGAAAGTACTTGACTCTAGCCACAAAATTAAGGAAACTAGAAGGGGGGGGGGGGGGGGGGGGGTTCGGCAAGGCTATTTTCTTGCATGCAGAAATTCTCTCCCCCCTTCTATCTTGGTACTGAAAGGCCTGGCACACTTCTGAATACTTTTTTTTAGCACATGTTGACCAGTAGTGTGTGCCACAGAAAGCAAAATTAGAGTATAAAGAAACATAAACATTTATTTTAGAAACATTTTGTAATGTTTAAGAAAATAAAGATAATACACAAATATTATCACACAATAACACAAAACATCACAGAAAGTTCAGTTTGTTAACAAACATTAAATAGGAAATATACATTTTGATTGTTGCATAATAAGATATAAAATAAATCAAATATAAAAAGACAATAAATACATTTTGGAAAGCTGCAACAGCTCGACTGAACATTTAGTCCACTTTTTATGGAAAGTTTTCCAGGTGATACCGCCACCTGGAACTCAAGCCTAACCTAGTCCTGACAGGCAGCGCAGACATAATCCTCCAATGATGGGATGGTTTTCATACAGGACTGGTGGAACCATCGTGGGCAGCGTTCACAACCAATCTGAAATTTATGAAGAAAATGTTAAAGATATTTTAAACATTAAATACATTTTCTTGAATTACAATTATTTCATTATCAGACAAAGCGGATAATACTACCTCCAGAAATATTACTGCTTAAACAAATTCGTACTCGTAAAAATGTGCCTTTAGAAGTGAACAAGCAATTACCCAGTTAGTGTCTTCCTCATTATTGTCCACCTCCCCACAGAGGTGGCACAGTTGGCTCAGGTCATCGAGCAAAACATAATGTTAAGTAATCTATACATCTTTACATGTATTTTTCAGCAAACGGGAACAGGGAACAAGAGAATAGTATAGGTTTCTTGTAACACAATTATTTAAATAAATGTTTTAGTGGCCATCTAGTCAGAAGTTGGATCAAAGATAACCTTGAAAGATCCATATAAATGTTTTTTTTAATCTACAATTATATTAAATTAGAATTTGAACATACCAGTCTTTTAAAGGAGAGTGACTGCTATTTCTTCTCTCATGATGTTATCATCTTTGTCCGTATTTGAAAAGACAATCGATTCCTCCTTCAGAACACATTCAGCAAACTGGGAAAAATTTGATGGGCATCTCAGTCTTCCCCAACAAAAATATGTTACACTTAAGATTCTAATTCGCAAGTATACAACGACACAGCTATAATATAGTTTGACAGTTCTGTTTTGTCTTTTAGTCAGTATAATTTCAGTATGTTAATTGTGCATTACTTATACTCTCACACTTACTTTCAAGGCAAAGACCCCACAAGTAGGAACATCTTGTTAGCATGGGTGAGGAAGGGCACCACACACCCATCTGTAGATATGACACCCCTTCTCTCTCAGGAATGATCTGAACATATATCTTAATGAAAGTACAACATTTTGAAACACTTTATTGATTATATTATAGAGATTAATAACAGTATAGCATTTCAAAGACTTTATTGATTCCATTGTAAAAATAATATTAAAAGCAGTTTTTACCTTGTCACCCACTGGCATCTTTTTTATCTTTCTGGCACTTTCCCCCATTGGGTTGAGGAACATAGCCCTATTTTGGGATGGCAGCATAACCTTTCAAGTTTAGACAGACAGACAGACAGACACACACACACACACACACACATTACACACACATACATACACACATATTACATTCACGCATTTTACACACACATAAATACACACATATGGCACACACACATTTTGCACACGTGTATGTGTTCACATGTATATTCCGTATTATGTATGTATTTCTTAGTTCTTAGTACTGCCTTAGCGGCTCTTACCGTCACAGTCCAGTGGTTGTGTTCATTGATGATGCCAATAATGTACTTGTACATCATTGGATCAATCTGAAATTTAAAAGAGCAAGGATACAGTTGCTTGAGTTCAAAATCTGTCAAATATAACATATAATATAATATAGAATATTATGATATTATGAGAATAATCCAACCAACCTTAAATTTTGATTTCTTGCTCCCCCAAATGTCAGTCATTTCAAAGGTGTCAATGTAGAAAGCTTGCTCGGTTGACTGCCTGTTAAAATTCCGCACCAGATGGAACATGTAGGCATTGATGGTCTGACAGAAAAAAAGAAAGACAATGAAGGTAAATCTGTTACATGGAAAAACAACAATTTAGGTTTTCTTTATAAATACACAGATTAATCACACACATACAGTGTTTACATATACTGTATGTGCAACACAGTGTTACCTTTCCAGCTCCATATTTGGACCAGTTCTGTGGAGATCCTGATAAAAGATTTTATATGGGCCGATTCTAGACAACAGCACATATACATCTTTTCCTCCGCAAGCCACGTTTATATATTGTTTTGGAAAACACATGGTGACATGTGTAAATACAAACGTATCATTACATTCTTTATCATCTGTGACGCTGATAATATACAGTATGTTTTTCATAGCAGTGTAGCCATATCACCTTATAGTCATAAGAAGAATGAGTGTGTCTGTGTGTGTATGTGGTATATGTTGGATTATGGACAAGCCACAGTGATGGAAAATAAATCAGTTCATTGTCTTTATTGTATATCATCATATCTGTGAGAGACAATACCATATGTTATGATTAAAAAGACAAACCAAACCTGTTGTGTCATTTGAGATTAACTACATTTCGAAATAAGGACAGGGGAGAATAAAGAGGATCAGGGGAGAATCAATGCACCTTTAGCAAATGACATTTAGATGAAAGTTATTAATTTGTACAGTATATGCTGAAACCATAAATACATGTTGTGGTAGATGGCGTATTACATGACGGAATCTACCATATTCTAAAATGTAACATATACAGTAAAAGTACAAAACTGCTACCTAACCTGTTCACTGCTAGAGTAAAAGCACAAACAATATATGTTTTTATTATAAACATAGAGCAACAGGTATTCCTAGTACAGTGTACAGTGTATTCCTAGTACAAAAGTCCCTCCTGCAGCAAAGCACCCCCACAACATGATGCTGCTACCCCCGTGCTTCACAGTTGGGATGGTGTTCTTCGACTTGCAAGCTTCCCTTTTTTCCTCCAAACATAACGATGGTCATTATGGCCAAACAGTTCTATTTTGCTTTATCAGACCAGAGGACATTTCTCCAAAAAGTACGATCTTTGATCCCCATGTGCAGTTGCAAACCGTTGACTGGCGTTTTTATGGGGGTTTTGGAGCAGTGGCTTCTTCCTTGTTGAGCGGCCTTTCAGGTTATGTCGATATAGGGCTTGTTTTACTGTGGATATAGATACTTTAGTACCTGTTTCCTCCAGCATCTTCACAAGGTCCTTAACTGTTGTTCTGGGATTGATTTGCACTTTTCGCACCAAAGTATGTTCATCTCTAGGAGACAAAACGTGTCTCCTTCCTGAGCAGTATGACGGCTGCATGGTCCCATTGTGTTTATACTTGCGTACTATTGTTTGTACAGATGAATGTGGTACCTTCAGGCGTTTGGAAATTGCTCCCAAGGATGAACCAGACTTATGGAGGTCTACAATTTTTTTTCTGAGGTCTTGGCTGATTTCTTTTGATTTTCCCAGGATATCAAGCAAAGAGGCACTGAGTTTGAAGGTAGGCCTTGAAATACATCCACAGGTACACCTCCAATTGACTCAAATTATATCCTTTAGCCTATCGGAAGCTTCTAAAGCCATGACGTAATTTTCTGGAATTTTCCAAGCTGTTTAAAGGCCCAGTCAACTTAGTGTATGTAAACTTCTGACCCACTGGAATTGTGAAATAATAAGTGAAATAATCTGTCTGTAAACAATTGTTGGAAAAATTACTTGTGTCTTGCAGAAAGTAGATGTCCTAACCGACTTGCCAAAACTATAGTTTGTTAACAAGAAATTTGTGGAGTGGTTGAAAAACGAGTTTTAATGACTTCAATCTAAGTTTATGTAAACTTCCGACTTCAACTGTATATCTTGGTATATATTTTTTGTATTTTAATTTCTATTATTATTATTATTATCATTATTGTGTTTTGTGGTTGAAGGGTGGGGGAGGCTGATTGGGATGGTGGAAGTGCTGGGGGTGTCCTATGGAGGGCAAAGGGACCTATTGGGGAGGGGATTCTTCATGGAGGCACATTCAGTCATAGTTTTGTTTATTATACTATTATACATTTATTTATTTGTTCTCTTATTATAACAGTTTAGTGTGATTATGGATATGCACGCATGTTGACTTATATATTTCTTTTTTTTGCCCAGAGTTGACATTTTAGATGTATTATTGTTATTATTATTTTATTATTACTACTGTACCTACATTCTTAAAAAGTAAGACAGAAAAAGTGTAAAAAAAATGTAGGAAAAGCCATAAGAGGGAAAAGCACGATGGGATGGGGGATTGAGGGATGGGTAGAGAGAAGAGTAGAAAACTATGAGTCTGAGAAGAGTCTGAAAACTATTCTGAAATAACCATTTCCTTTAGTGACTAGAGTCTATTACTTCCTGTGGCACACATAAGAGGGTATGGTAGGTCACCACAAATTATTATGAAGCGTGCCAGGCCTTGCAGTCCCAAGATAGAGGGGGGGGGAATTTTGGCAGGCAAGGAAATTGCCTTGCCGAAATCCTCCCCATTCTAATTTCCTTAATTTTGTGGCAAGAGTCAAATACTTTCTGTGGCATACACTACTGGTCAACATGGGCTACCAAAATGATTATGAAGTGTGCCAGGCCTTGCAGTCCCAAGATAAAAAGGGGGGAAGAATTTCAGCAGGCAAGAAAATAGCTTTGCCGAAATCCCCCCCCCCCTTCTAATTTCCTTCATTTTGTGGCTAGAGTCAAATACTTTCTGTGGCACACGTCAGAGTCTAATACTTTCTATAGAACAAACTTCACATCAGGATAGGCAGCCGAAATGAATAATTAATAGACTAATACACTTGATACAAATAGCCAAACCTAAAACTGCAGACATTACTAGTGCCTCCCCACGATCAAACCGTAATCACTGCCCTTGATCAGCTCAAAATAATCCTGTGGCATACTGCACTAGCATCGAATAGTCCCCATGATATGCAACTTTTCAGGGAAGTCTGTCACATGTATTGTCGTGTTGAAGGGGGGACCAATACGCAGCAGGAATGTGGATGCTCATCTTTTAATTAGATATAATGAAGCATACACAAAAAACAAGAAAACAAGAACGACGAAGGACAGTTTCACAGGCTAAAGCAACAATACTTAGCAGTGCAAAATGTAACTAACCACAAATGACAAACCAAACACACACCTACTTATAGGACTCCCAATCAGAGGCAACTAGAAACACCTGCATCCAATTGAGAGTCCAGCACCCAAACCTACACATAGAAAAAACTAACCTAGAACATACTAATTCAGAAACATACACCCAAAACCCAGGAACACATAAATAACACACCCCTCTAAACCACACACAAAAAAAACACCATACAAAACAAACATGCCACGCCCTGACCAAATATAATACAAATAATACCTAAATACGGGTCAGGACGTGACAAAGTCAGGCACCAATATATACAGTCAGTTAGGAAAGCGAAAGGCTAGCTTTTTCAAACAGTAATTTGCATCCTGCAGCACTTATTCCAAAAAGTTTTGGGACAGTGTAAAGTTCTTGGGGAATAAGAGCACCTCCTCCCAGCTGCCCACTGCACTGAGACTAGGAAACACTGTCACCATCGATAAATCCACGATAATTGAGAATTTCAATAAGCATTTCTCTACGGCTGGCCATGCTTTCCACCTGGCTACCCCAACTCCGGCCAACAGCTCAGCACCCCCCGCAGCAATTGGCCCAACCCCCCCTGCTTCTCCTTCACCCAAATCCAGACAGCTGATGTTCTGAAAGAGCTGCAAAATCTGGATCCCTACAAATCAGCTGCGCTAGACAATCTGGACCCTCTCTTCCTAAAATGATCTGCAGCCATTGTTGCAACCCCTATTACCAGTCTGAGATTGCTAAAGATTGGAAAGTGGCCGCGGTCATCCCCCTCTTCAAAGGGGGAGACACTCTAGACCCAAACTGTTACAGACCTATATCCATCCTGCCCTGCCTTTCTAAAGTCTTCGAAAGCCAAGTGAACAAACAGATCACCGACCATTTAGAATCCCACCGTACCTTCCCTGCTATGCAATCCGGTTTCCGAGCTGGTCACAGGTGCACCCCAGCCACACACAAGGTCCTAAACAATATTAGAACCGGAATCGATAAAAGACAGTACTGTGTAGCCATCTTCATTGACCTGATCAAGGCTTTCGATTCTGTCAATCACCGTATTCTTATCGGCAGACTCAACAGCCTTGGTTTCTCTATTGACTGCCTCGCCTGGTTCACTAACTACTTCTCAGATTAAGTTCAGTGTGAAATCGGAGGGCCTGTTGTCCAGACCTCTGGCAGTCTCTATGGGGGTACTACAGGGTTAAATTCTCGGGCCGACTCTTTTCTCTGTATATATCAATGACGTCGCTCTTGCTGCGGGTGATTCTTTGATCCACCTCTACGCAGAATCGGCTTCCTATTTCACAACAAAGCCTCCTTCACTCATGCTGTCAAACATATCCTAGTAAAACTGACTATCCTACCAATACTTGACTTTGGCGTTGTCATTCACAAAATAGCCTCCAACACTCTACTCAGCAAATTGCATGCAGTCTATCACAGTGCCATCCATTTTGTCACCAAAGCCCCATATACTACCCACCACTGCAACCTGTACGCTCTCGTTGGCTGGTCCTCGCTACATATTTGGCGGCTTACCCACTGGCTCCAGGTCATCTATAAGTCTTTGCTAGGTAAAGCTCTGCCTTATCTCAGCTCACTGGTCACCACAGCAACACCCACCTGTAGCACGCGCTCCAGCAGGTATATTTCACTGATCCTCCCCAAAGCCAACACCTCTTTGGCTGCCTTTCTTTCCAGTTCTCTGCTGCCAATAACTGGAACGAATTGCAAAAATCACTTAAGCTGGAGACTTATATCTCCCTCACTAACTTTAAGCGTCAGCTGTCAGAGCAGCTTACCGATCGCTGTAGACAGCCCATCTGTAAATAGCCCATCCAACCAACTACCTACCTCATCCCCATATTTGTTTTTGTTTTTCTGCTCTTTTGCACACCAGTATTTCTACTTGCACATCCTCATCTGCACATATATCACTCCAGTGTAAATTGCTAAATTGTAATTACTTTGCCACTATGGCCTATTTATTGCCTTACCTCCTTACTTAAATTGCACACAGTGTATACTGATTTTTCTATTGTGTTATTGACTGTACGTGTGTTTATCCCATGTGTAACTCTGTGTTGTTGTTTTTGTCGCACTGCGTTGCTTTATCTTGGCCACGTCGCAGTTGTAAATGAAAACTTGTTCTCCACTGGCCTACCTGGTTAAATAAAGGTGAAAAAAATATATAAAATGAAACGCAGCCTAAAGTGATCCAAAATCTCAACTAGCAAGGAAGTCACAGCAATGAAGAATTGAGTGCGTGCGCGTTCACGCGAAGTGGGGCGGGGGGGGGGGGGGGGGGGGTGTTCTGGCAGGATGGAGCTTTTGGGCACAACACCCGCCCTCCTGCTCCTCCTCTCCCTGAAAACCCGAAACGGATAGCGCCGACAGCGTGATAAGTAGGATACCAACTAAATAATGTATATAGCTATATATAGGCTAGTAGGCTAGACTGAATTGTCTGCATAATGAAACAATCTCCAGTAAGCTATCATTTTGGCGGTGGACTGATTTTATTATTTGGCATTAATAAACTGGTTTTACGCAGCAGAAACTTTCCATTCAAAGTTGTGAGAGAGCGCAAGGATGGCTAAGTTAGGCTATAGCCTACAGGACAGTTCTATACTCTAAAAAAATATATTGGTTACTGATTAGTATGCTGTTGCATCGAAAATTCACTTTACAATCTGCAATGTTTGAATTTCCCACTTTAATTATTGAACAAGTAAATAGCCTACATTTTTTGTGTCAGCCAGCATTTTAAATAGCAGCATTGTGACACGGTAGCCCTATAGCTTCGTGAAAGATAATTGTTAGGCTTAACATGAGAAAATTACGACAAAATCAAAATGAACATGTATACAAGCATAAGCACCACAATCTGATAGCCTATCGATAGGCAGCCGCGTAGACGTGGCAATTTCAGAACCATGGACAGCGATCGGTAGTCTATACTTTGTGAGTGGCTGACGCATTTGATAAAACTCAGACTTTGCGGGAGGGTCTAGAGAAATTGCGCTACGCCAGTGACAACCACGCCTGCTGTCAAATTATTATGCACACATGTAATAAGCAGAATAAAAAATATTGTTAACGAATAAGATACAAGGAAACATCCATCCAGGTCACACATTTACAACCATGTTAATGTTCCACGCTGATGCCATAGTAGCCTCATTAGCTACATTGGCTGTGAGAGTTGTAGCCTGTGGCAGAACTGAACAATAGGCCTACTGTCAGAGCCAGATGAGAGACCCCAGAACAAAACTATGGTACTATGAGGTCGTTTGGTGTCTCATTATTTTTTCTCTGCAGATGGAGAACAAGGAAGACTATTCACCTATAGAACCATGGTGTCAGGTGATGAGAATGGGGATTCTGGGAAATAATGTTAAATGATAACTGTCAAGAGGCTGGTTGCTAGGATTCATGATTTATGTGTTAATGTAGCTACTATGCTTTAGCCTATCATAGATTATAGTTTCACTCCAATCAAAACGTTTTCTGAACGGTGAAAAGTGTAATAATTTAGCAACCAATGTAACAGCAGGGCATTGGATAATTGTTTATCATCTAAATTCCTCACAAATAATGTGTTGGTGTATTTGATCATTAACATTGTGAACTGTAAACATGTACAATGTACATGATGCATTAGTTAATAATTAATTCATGTCAACTACATGTTTATCAACTTACATGTTTGTAAAGTGTCATTGTTTGCTCTCTTTCTCTCTCTCTTTCCCTTTCTATTGCTCTCGTTTTCTTTCTCTCTCTCTCTAAATTCAGATTATCTCCGATATATCTGGCTTTAGGAATCCATAGTTGATCTAATCTGGAGTTCACAGAAATGCCATATTTTTACATTCATGCTATCAAAGTGGGCAGACGATTACATTTACACCATCAAAGTGGAACTGAAGGTTATATCGAGAAGTGGGGACAGAATTATCTGTCGCACAGCAGTTCAGGCAGATGGGGTCAAACTTGCTGATTCCCATGAATTTAAAGAGGCTACTTTACAGGGTAAAAATACATAAATGCCTCCTTACCAGCCATAT
Organism: Salmo trutta; assembly: GCF_901001165.1. Taxonomy (NCBI): domain Eukaryota; kingdom Metazoa; phylum Chordata; class Actinopteri; order Salmoniformes; family Salmonidae; genus Salmo; species Salmo trutta. The sequence goes on from NC_042986.1 coordinate 25,890,864, forward strand.
TTTCATAGACCCGTCATGCAGATTTTCTTCTAGTTTTCGAATTCATAGCGGCCATTTTTGATTATCGCCGGGTCCACTTTCCATTATGGAAGAAGGGGAGAGAGGAGGATAAGATATCACAAGACCTTTACAGCAGTGACCTCTTCCAATCCACCTCATTCAATGCGAAGAATGGAATATAAACTTTTACTCAAAGCCCAGGACCATTATAAAGATAAAGCTTCATCTTCACATCATAACTACATAGCATAGGACAATAGCACAATTCTGACTCTGGAATAGACAAATGGTTTCTTATCCTATTGTTGGATATGAATAGTTCAGATACAGACTACGGTCTTGCCTATTTCTATATATTCTGTACTCACTATTCACTGGCTGAAGAGTAACATAAGATTGCAGCAAGCTCCACATACAGCATATTTCCATATACAGTGCATTCAGGAAGTATCCACACCCCTTGACTTTTTCCACATTATGTTGTGTTACAGCCTGAATTTAAAATGGATTCAAATGAGATTTTTTTTGTCACTGGCCTACACACAATTCCCCCGTAATGTCAAAGTGGAATTGTTTTTCCAAAATGTTCCAAATGAATTCAAAATCAAAAGCTTAAATGTCTTGAGTCAATAAGTATTCAACCCCTTTTTTATGGCGAGCCTAAATAAGTTCAGGACAAAACATTTGCATAACAAGTCACATAATAAGTTCAATGGACTCACTCTGTGTGCAATACTAGTGTTTAACATGATTGTTGAATGACTACCTCACCTCTGTACTCCACACACAATTATCTGTAAGATCCCTCAGTCGAGCAGTGCATTTCAAACACAGATTCAACCACAAATGTAATGAACATGCAGGAGACAGAGAGCTGGTTTCAAGCGCAGGGCGCAGCAGGTGTTTAATGTAAAGGACCACAGGAAGAGGCAGGGAGCTGGGTCCAGGGGCAGGCAGCAGGACATACACAGGGGTTCCGAAAGGCAACAGTACAGGCAGGGAAAAGGCTAGTAACGTCGTCTGGGAGATCAGGCAATAGGTGAATAACAGGTAATCCGATAGGCTAAGGGACAGGCAGGGAATAGGCAAACGGTGTTGTTAGTGAGGCGGGCAAAAACTATCATACATGGGAGGATTAAATCACGGGAAAAACAGAGCTCCGAAGAGAAGTGTGTCAAAAAACAAACAATACCTCACAAAGATAGGGTGCAAAGAACCGAACTAAATAATGTGTGATAATGACATACAGTTGTGTGAACAGGTGATAATAATTTGAGTGATTGGGATGTGGAGAGTGAGCTGCGTTCAGGGGATTTGTGTGTGTGAGAGTGTGAGCTGGAAAGTGGGCTGGAAAGTGAGCTGCGTTTAGGGGATCTACGTGTATGAGAGTGTGAGTTGGAAGCAGACGTTACAACAAAGACCAGGGAGGTTGTCCAATGCCTCGCAAAGAAGAGCACCTATTGGTAGATGGGTAAAAATAAAAAACGCAGACATTGAATATCCCTTGAATTATGGTAAAGTTATTACTTACACTTTGGCTGGTGTATCCATAGACCCAGTCACTACAAAGATACAGGCATCCTTCCTAACTCAGTTGCCAAAGAGGAAGGAAACCGCTCAGGGATTTCACTAAAAGACCAATGGTGACTTTAAATCAGTTGCAGAGTTTAATGGCTGTGATAGGAGAAAACTGAGGATGGATCAACAACATTGTATTTACTCCACAATATGAACCTAATTGACAGAGTGAAAAGAAGGATGCCTACACAGAATAAAAATATTCCAAAACATGCATCCTGTTTGCAACAAGGCACTAAAGTAATACTGCAAAAAATGTGGCAAAGCAATGCACTTTTTGTCCTGAATACAAAGTGTTATGTTTGTGGCAAATACAATACAACACTGTAATGGAAATTATATGATTAAAGGTTTGACTAAATGATTTCACTCAGAAACCATATAACCTGTTGAAATGTATTCGAAATTATAAGGCTATAATAATGGGTTAAAAACTATATTCCAATACTGTGTGTGAGTAAGACACTGTTACTATTTCAAAATGAACAGGGCAGAGTTGATAAGACGACCTTGTGAGAGGAACAGGAAAATGGGCCTCCCTAAGTTGGGGAGGGGAACAACTGCCAGAAAACGGCTAGGCTGGCAAAAGATAAGGAGACAGGTGGTCTGGGTAATGTGGAAAAATACAGCCGCCTAAAGCGGGGTGGAGTTCTCTACTGATGTAAGTTAATTTGTATGACGAAATGTGTAGTATAAAAGGCTGTGTGCATTGTATGGATTTTAGAGCTCTCGTAAATAAACATTCTGACCAATTGTAAGCTGGCTCTCCGTTTGCTTCATTCAACCAGAATCTTACACCCTCTGGGGGGCAGACTGAGTAGTTTAATTGAAGTTCGGTTTAAGAACATTGATAACTTAATTCACGTAACAAACACATTACTACCACTTTCCGTATGTTCCAGCATAGTGGTGGCTGCATCATGTTATGGGTATGCTTGTAATCATTAAAGAACTGGGGAGTTTTTCAGGATAAAAAAATAAAATAAATGGAGTTAAGCACTAGAAAAATCCTAGAAGAGAACCTGGTTCATTCTGCTTTCCACCAGACACTGGGAGATTAATTCACCTTTCAGCATGAAAATAACCTAAAACACAAGGCCAAATCTACACTGAAATTGCTTACCAAGAAGACAGTGAATGTTCCTGAGTGGCCGAGTTACAGTTTTTACTTAAATCTACTTGAAAATCTATAGCAAGTCCTGGTTATCTAGCAATGATCAACAGCCAATTTGACAGAGCTTGAAGAATTTTGAAAATAATAAGGGGAAAATGTTGCACAATCCAGGTGTGGAAAGCTCTTAGAGATTTACCCAGAAAGACTCGCAGCTGTAATGGCTGTCAAAGGTGCTTCTACCACGTATTGACTCAGGGGTGTGAATACTTACAGTATATAAATGAGATATTTCTGTATTTCATTGTCAATACATTGTCTACAAACATGTTTTCACTTTGTCATTATGGGGTATTGTATGTAGATGGCTGTGAGAAAAACATATTTAATCCATTCTGAATTCAGGCTGTAACACAACAAAATGTGGAATAAGTCCAGGGGTATGAATACTTTATGAAGGCACTGTAGAGGGCAAGGCTACCATACTATTCAACATCATTCTGCTTTGATAAAGTGAGATCTCTTTAACTACAATGTGTATCGTGCATTACATTTATTTTGTAACGGGTCTTATTTTCTACCCCAAAGAGACTGGTTGAATCAAGTTGAAATGATCACACTATTTTGTTTCAGTCAATTAAATCGAAGCTTTTAGACAGACACCATATCATTGTCATCCCCCCTGCTTGATTTCTAATGTCAGTTTCATGTCCTTACTCTTCCATTTTAACCTCCAGTCTGAATATTGGCTTTTAACAGTGTCGCTTGGTCTCTCCCGGGGACATGTGTGGCATGTGAGTCAAAAGGATCTGAGAGGGTCTGGGGCTCCCGGGTTCGAGGGTCTGCCTCTGTGTCACTCTGCCAAAGATGGTTCCCTGGAGGAAGCTGCAGGGTCTAGTAGGAGTTCAACCCGTGAATGGTGGCATGCCAGTGGGCTAAGTGCTCTGCTCCCTGCACCTGTGGGATGCTCCATCTAGAGCCTGGCTGGGACAGGGATCACACTGTCAGCCCTACTGGTCTGACTGACTGTCGCACTGACCCCTATGCTGGGGGAGGCTGATAGAGACAGACCTTAGTCATGAGAGAACAAGCCTGACCCAGACTCACATCACAGAGTGAATCAGAGAAATGACTGGGCTGTTCAGAAGGAGGTGACTGAGACCAGAGAGAGATGACAGAGGAGGGGAAGTGTCCAGTTTGTCCCAGACAGACAGACAGACTTGCTGGTTTAAACTTGCTGGTTTTAAGAACTTTTTATTTTATTTGTTGTCCTCTATGAGTAGCTGAATACCTCTAATACCTCTCAGTCTGATCCTGAATTCATGGTGTATGTATGTACATTTCGGTGTGTATGTACAAACTGTGTTTTCTCCTTTTCACTTCATGTTGGAGAACATGTTCTCCACTCTCAGGGCATTGGACAGAGAATACATGTTTAACTATTCATTAGAAGGCATTATCCTGACATGACCAAAGCAAGTCAACACATACATATCCACATACTAATCAATGTATTGAAGTAGGGATGAGTTATACAATGATACAATAGCATCAGCCATTATTGGATGCATAAGGCATGTGTCACCTCTTCAGAGCCAAGGATATAACCACTGAGTGTTTATGGTATGTGATTATAGGAATCATTTTTCATCAAAACCCTACATTATCTTGAAGCAAATGTGAGGTTTAATTGTGTTTTTTTCAACCAATAGATTTGAATATTGAATCAAAGGTTACATTTCCTGTCAATAACCTTTCAGATAGGGGGAGGGATGTGAATGCCTACTAACTCACCGAGAGAGAGAGAGAGAGAGAGAGAGAGAGAGAGAGAGAGAGAAAGAGAGAGAGAGACAGAGACAGAGACAGAGAGATACAGAGAGAACGGTACTAATTTCACTAACAACCTGTACTGTATCAACCTACCTACATTATACTCAGTATGCCCATATGCTTTACCAGGTGTCATATTGACACCCACTCCTCCAGACAACCCATTAATTAGAGAAAGACAGGTTGCAACAAACATCCTCATCCTACACTGCATTGCTCCTTATCTCTACAATTGGTCGCATAAAAAAAAAATGGAAGTAAAAAAAGCCTTTTAACTTGTGTTTTCTGGTGTATTGCCGGTGGTGCTGAAGATAAGTAATAATTATATTCAGTTCTTATTTAAAATAACTGCCTGTATAATTAAAATCAATTAGCAAAGCCAAAGAAAAAAGTAACCCTCAAGTGATTTGTGTCTAAAGCTCTACGCGTTCCCCTCGAACACGCAGTGTCAGTGTGGAAGTCCTTCTGTTGCTTTTGTTAGGAGATAATCGTGGCTATGGAACAGTTCCCAAATGGGTTGATTTATGGAGGTGTTTAGTCCCAGGGGAAGGAGACACTCACAAGCACATGGACATGCATACACACCCACTGCTCTAAGCTGGTGTCAGAATTCCCATTTTATATTTGCCTCTGGATGCCTATGGGTGTATCATTTATTAGCCCCAGTCCTTTGTGGTCATTTTAGGGTGTGTTTGTGGGTTTGTGGTGAGTATATCATGTTGTTTTAGCCTAGTGAGGGAGCACTACAGTAATTACCCACCTGATAAACACCTCTGGCAAGCTGCCAGAAATACTGTGTGTGTGCGTGTGTGTGTGTGTATGTGTGTGTTTGTGAGGGAGAGAGTCAGTATGCTTGGTATGCCTTAGCCTGATCGCTCACACTGAAACACTTACCTCAAATTCCACTGCCTCTTTGTGTGCAGTAAAGTAATGCAATTTCGCATCTGGCTCCGAGTGTCTATAAGTGTGGGCAAATGGATCTGCAATTTGGAAACGTTTGGATGTTACATCGATCAACAGTATATCAACCTGGGGGATGGGATGCTTATTAGCATTATTCGGCAGAAAAATGTATAATGAACTGAAGTAAAGAGAGGGTTGACTTCTGCAGGGGGTGGACAAAACATACAGTTGCCACATAAGGAATTATCTCTACACAACATAAAAATTGTATTACTCACACATTGATCATTGCAGTTTATGATACACATGTTTACAAAATATGTGCACGTCTTGAAATTATATTATATAATATTTGAATTAAAAAACACACTTTTAAAATTACACACCATGTTGAGGTTGCTTGCTTGGCCTGCTCCAACAATTAAGACTGAATCTTGAGCAAGCCGATACTGGGCATATAAAATGTGTGTAATTTAATAGTTTAATTTCATTTGTGGTAGCAGAGCATTTGGAGATCAAAGGATAAATTCAGGAAAATTAAATATGTACAGCTGGTCATACTTTCCACCTACATTACCTCAAGGTAATGCCATGATGAGAACATATTCACACTGGATTTCTTTAACAGGTTTTAATTTCTTCAGTCTGAATCCATTTCCTGCTGTGATGCTGCACAAGCAGATTTGAATGACATTCCCTCTTCTCTCCCCTAGACAGGCCTTTCCTTCTACCTTATATATTCTAATTTCTAGACTCAACCAACTACCCAACATGCAACTTTATTCCCGAATATGGCTCTTACCCCTATCTACTCATGACATTGACCCCCTCTTTGATTATAATTTTCTAGGGTCAGTTTTCACTTATTTATCTCTTTATACCTGGCGAGTAGCCAACATAAATTTGCCTTTATACTCTCTCCTAACCAGTGCCAAGCCAGAGCATTTAGTAGTGTTTACCTCATCTCAACCTCAGCACACATCACAGCTCCTCAGGGGGTTATTCTCATGACAAGGCCTGATCTTTCACACCCCAGCTGGGGCTGTGAACCTCTGGGGACAGGGGAGAGAAGGAGGGCTAGAGAAGGGTGGAATGTGTGGCATTTTACTCACATCCTTCTGCCCCGGGACTGCACTCTGGGGCCAGAGAGTGTAAAAAGCGCCAGAGTGTGACATGAGGACCGGAGCGAAATGTACATACACATACAGGCGTGTGCACAAATACACACGCACACACACACAGAAAGCAGAGCGCACTCACACGCCTGCCCAAACACTTGCCTTCCATCAGAACCAAGGTCAGGCAGTCTGAACTGAATGAATACCTTCTCTGTGGGTGAAAAAGCTCTCTCAGTAATTAAATGCAAACAAAGGGTTATAAATGAGCATAGCGCTGAAATGGTGAGGCCATTTTGACTCTCTGTGTGGGTTTAGGGGGGCCATTCTGGTGCAAATTTCCAGCCCTTTCTGGGTAACTAATGATTGCATTGTATCTGTCTCTTAGAGGCTGTGAAAGAGATGCGCAAGGTGCTCTGTTGTTCTCCTAGAATCCATTGTTAACAGGGGGATAGAGAAACCAAATTAATGTCTTGTTTTTCCACCAGAAAATACCCCGAAATAGAGAAATAGAGAGCGAAACCGACAGGCACTGTATTGCCTCTGTGGCTATACACTATAAACTTTGCAATTAAAGCGTCAAGACTTGCTGGGCTTTTTGGAGTTTAATCTGTGATATTGATCACGGCGTGAAGCTTTCCTCTCCTAGCCGGAGGGGAGGTGGTATTTTACAGGCTTGGAATAGTCTGTGATAATCATAATCAGCCTGCCATATTCTCTTCATCACTCTAAAGAAAGGATACTCTTCAATGTGTGCAGTGAGGATTCAGATTTCACTGTTTTTTCGCTAAATGCAATCCTCTCCTTTGTCGTACTAAACCATACATTGCTCTTAACACCAGTCTTATTTGGGTAGACGTTGCTCCTAATATGGTAATCTGATCCTAGATCAGTGGTTAAAGGCAACGTGTACCTGCTGCTCCAGCGTATCGTACCCCTGACAGCCCCTCTTCAGAGAGCCCTCATCACAGCAGCAACTGCAGGAGAGGGGGAGAAGGTGCCACTCATACAGAGAGAGCTGTTAAAATGAAGATATTTTAAATGTTCAATGGAAGTGAGTGTGTCAGTCAGGGGCCAGTCTGCAACCCCCTTTCCACACCAAACAGCCTAGACTATTTTCCGTTTTGATGCTAAACTGGCGTTCTGATACACATACATTAGCATTTGTAAAATGGTGTCGGGGAAACAAACATTAGCATTTAAAAGAAACACTGAGCTGCTTCCAATGCTCTTGACTATCATAATTATCCACTAGAGACTCGCATGTATTTTTTTGTAACTTCATCCGGCTGGGCTGATGATTGCTATTCAGGGCCTGCAGCGGGCCGAGGCGAATCAGCTACGTTTCAAACACCCTTTCTGCTCCTGCGTTCACCTGAAGAAGAGCTAGCCGTGGGCGCTAAAGCTAAATCAAGAGATTGGCGTTCACTACAGACACTCCAACCAGCTAGACCTCTGACAGAAGCTTCCAGAATATTCTCTCAGTTTCCTCCGAGCCTACCCACTGTCCTTTTATGAACCAAAATGAGCTGATGATTCAATCAGCAGAAAATATTCTGTTTTGTTTTGGAGTAGGGAAGCAGGGAGAGTAGCGACATTGTTTAATTTTGGTAATATATGTATTTTCATTTTATTTCTCTCAGCACGCGGACAATTAATGTGTTTGTTGTCATTCAGCCAAATGATTGTTTATTTGTCTTGCATTGAGTGCACACAATCTCCCCGGATTTACACTGGCCCCATGCTAATTATTCTGTCATCCTTCATATCTCTTTTATTTGTTCTTGGGATGTTTATCCTAGAGATCAGATGGCTAACTTTGAAAGATGGAGGGTTACAAAGATCAGTGAGTAAGACAGATTAAAACATAAAAAACTCAGGGAAAGAAAAGACTAATACATTGGCCCAGCTACTGGTATCTGCCATTTGGAGATACTCTACTAAAATCTCTGTCATGTAATATATGCATAAATGTACCGTAATTTCCGGACTATTAAGCGCACCTGAATATAAGCCGCACCAACTGAATTTTTTAAATTTTTTATTTTGAACATAAATAAGCCGCACATGTCTATAAGCCGCAGGTGCCTACCGGTACATTGAAACAAATTAACTTTACACATGCTTTAACAAAACACGGCTTGTAACAAAAATAAATAGTCTTTAACGAAACACGGCTTGTAACAAAAATAAATAGGCTTTAACGAAACAAGGCTTGTAACAAAAAACAAAAAATTAGCAGTAAGCTTTAGTTGTCTTTTTGCACTGAGTCAATTCCTCACGCTGCTGTTTCCAACGTCTTATCATCGACTCATTAAGACCAAGCTCCCGTGCAGCAGCTCTATTTCCTTTTCCAACAGCCAGATCAATCGCCTTCAACTTGAAAGCTGCATCATATGCATTTCTCTGTGTCTTTACCATGATGAGGGTGACAAAATGACTACCGTAATCAGAATGATGGGACATTTGAGAGCGCTCGATTTAATCTAAAAAAAAATTACATTTACGTCATTTAGCAGACGCTCTTATCCAGAGCGACCTACAAATTGGTGCATTCACCTTATGATATCCAGTGGAACAACCACTTTACAATAGTACATCTATATATTTTTTGGGGGGGAGGGTAGGGGGGGTTAGAAGGATTACTTTATCCTATCCCAGGTATTCCTTAAAGAGGTGGGGTTTCAGGTGTCTCCGGAAGGTGGTGATTGACTCCGCTGTCCTGGCGCCGTGAGGGAGCTTGTTCCACCATTGGGGTGCCAGAGCAGCGAACAGTTTTGACTGGGCTGAGCGGGAACTGTGCTTCCGCAGAGGTAGGGAGGCGAGCAGGCCAGAGGGGGATGAACGCAGTGCCCTTCTTTGGGTGTAGGGACTGATCAGAACCTGAAGGTACGGAGGTGCCGTTACCCTCACAGCTCCGTAGGCAAGCACCATGGTCTTGTAGCAGATGCAAGCTTCAACTGGCAGCCAGTGGAGTGTGCGGAGGAGCGGGGTGACGTGAGAGAACTTGGGAAGGTTGAACACCAGACGGGCTGCGGCGTTCTGGATGAGTTGTAGGGGTTTAATGGCACAGGCAGGGAGCCCCGCCAACAGCGAGTTGCAGTAATCCAGACGGGAGATGACAAGTGCCTGGATTAGGACCTGCGCCGCTTCCTGTGTGAGGCAGGGTCGTACTCTGCGAATGTTGTAGAGCATGAACCTACAGGATCGGGTCACCGCCTTGATGTTAGCGGAGAACGACAGGGTGTTGTCCAGGGTCACGAGAGTGGGGAGAAAGAGGTCAAAGCATAGGGTAGGGCAATGAGAGCAGGACCAGCGGTGTCGATGTCATCAACCTTCTTTTCAAAATGGTTGACAAAGTCATCCGCAGAGAGGGAGGGGGGGAGGGGGAGGAGGATTCAGGAGGGAGGAGAAGGTGGCAAAGAACTTCCTAGGGTTAGAGGCAGATGCTTGGAATTTAGAGTGGTAGAAAGTGGCTTTAGCAGCAGAAACAGAGGAAGAAAATGTGGAGAGGAGGGAGTGAAAAGATGCCAGGTCCGCAGGGAGGCTAGTTTTCCTCCATTTCCGCTCGGCTGCCCGGAGCCCTGTTCTGTGAGCTCGCAATGAGTCGTCAAGCCATGGAGCAGGAGGGGAGGACCGAGCCGGCCGGGAGGATAGGGGACATAGAGAGTCAAAGGATGCAGAAAGGGAGGAGAGGAGGGTTGAGGAGGCAGAATCAGGAGATTGGTTGGAGAAGGCTTGAGCAGAGGGAAGAGATGATAGTAGCAGGAGAGAGAGAGCGAGGGTTGCGACGGCGCAATACCATCTGAGTAGGGGCAGAGTGAGTAGTGTTGGAGGAGAGCGAGAGGGAAAAGGTAGTGGTCGGAGACTTGGAGGGGAGTAAACTAAACGGTAAACTAAATAGGTTTATGACCTTAACCCGTTCTGCAATTTCATTGGTCTTATGAAAGCTTCATGCCGCCAAAAAACTGAGCACGTCACAGAATGTGTTTTTTTGGAGAAGTAAAAACTGAAAGCTGGAAAAATCCATATATTAGCCGCGTCATTGTTTAAGCCGCGAGGTTCAAAGCCTGGGAAAAAAGTTGCGGCTTATAGTCCGGAATTTACGGTAGTGTGTAAGTGTGTGTGTATATATTTGTGGGTGGGATGGTTTACAACCCAATAACAAATGCATTTACAAAGTGATCATTACTTAAGTGCATTTATTTGAGTAGTGTCTCTGGCGTTGCAGCAGAATTAACTTCTCTAGGGTAGGGGGCAGTATTTTGACATCCGGATGAAAGGCGTGCCCAAATTAAACTGCCTGCTACTCAGGCTCAGAAGGTAGGATATGCATATTATTAGTAGAGTTGGATAGAAAACACTCTGAAGTTCCTAAAACTTTTTGAATGATGTCTGTGAGTATAACAGAACTCATATGGCAGGCAAAAACCTGAGAAAAATCCAACCAGGAAGTGTGGAAATCTGAGGTTTGTAGTTTTTCAAGTGATTCCCTATCCAGTATACAGTGACTTAGGGTTCATTTTGCATTACCGAAGGCTTCCACTAGATGTCAACAGTCTTTAGAACATTGTTTCATGCTTCTACTGTGAATATGGAGCAAACAAGACGGCCTGGAAGTTGATGAGTGAGAAAATGACATGAGCTCAGAGGCGCACGCTCACGTGAGAGTTAGCTGTGTTCCTTTTCTTTTCTGAAGACATTGGAATTGTCCGGTTGGAATATTACTGAAGATTTATGTTAAAAACGTCCTAAAGATTGATGCTATACATCGTTTGACATATTTCTACGAACGTAAATATATGTTTTTTTGACTTTTCGTCGTGACATTTGCGCGCACTTCCTGCATTTGGAGTAGTGGACTGAACGTGCGAACAAAAGAAGGTATTTGGACATAAATGATGGACTTTATCGAACAAAACAAACATTTATTGTGGACCTGGGATTCCTGGGAGTGCATTCTGATGAAGATCATCAAAGGTAAGTGAATATTTATAATATTATTTCTGAGTTTTATTGACTCCACAAAATAGCGGGTTTGGTTTCGTGTCTGAACGCTGTACTCAGATTATTGTAAAATTTGCTTTCGCCGTAAAGCTTTTTTGAAATCTGACACAGCGGTTGCATTAAGGAGAAGTGTATCTATAATTCTTTAAATAACTGTTGAATATTTTATCAACGTTTATGATGAGTATTTCTGTAAATTGATGTGCACATTCACCGGAAGTTTTGGGAGGCAAAACATTTCTGAGCATTACACGCCAATGTAAAATGTGGTTTTTGGATATAAATATGAACTTTATCGAGCAAAACATACATGTATTGTGTAACATGAAGTCCTATGAGTGCCATCTGATGAAGATCATCAAAGGTTAGTGATTCATTTTAGCTGTATTTCTGGTTTTTGTGACGCCTCTCCTTGCTTGGAAAATGGCTGTGTGGTTTTTCTTGTTTAGGTGCTGTCCTAACATAATCTAATGTTATGCTTTCGCCGTAAAGCCTTTTTGAAATCGGACAATGTGGTTGGATTAACGAGAAGTGTATCTTTAAAATGGGATATAATAGTTGTATGTTTGAGAAATTTGAATAATGAGATTTTTGTTGTTTTGAATTTGCCGCCCTGCTATTTCCCTGGCTGTTGAATAGTGTGTCCCGCAGGTCCACATACCCCAGAGAGGTTTTAACTGGGTAATATTGTCATGGCACAAATGGTGCCCAGAAACTGTTAGGACCTACATAAAGCTGTCCCAACAGCAGTCCCAACATCTTACTACCGCTACACCTGGCTATCTGCGGAGCCTTGTCTGGCAGCGAAACAGTTAATTCAGCTTAATTTACTGCCTTTTAAAAAAACATAGCTGATATGGCTGACTTGCTTAAAACCTCTTGAGACTCTCATCCCGTTAGCGGGATCATTTTCCAGCGAAAACTCCTGGCGACATTAGCATAACGAAATTCAATATATATTTTTTTCAAATATAGGACTGTCTCATATCGTTTTATAGATACACCTCTCTTGAATCAACCCTCATCGTCCGATTTCAAAAAGGTTTTACAGGAAAAGCACAACATTAGATTATGTTAGAGGAGTACATGGTAAAAGTAGCATCATTTGAATTTTCCGACCAAGCACATGCATCACAAATAACCAAAAAACAGCTAAATGCAGCACTAACCTTTTACAAACTTCATCAGATGACACACCTAGGACATCATGTTACACACAGCATGCATTCTTTTGTTCAATAAAGGTCATATTTCTATATAAAAACAGCATTTTACATCGGCGTCTGACGTTGGCTAAGTATTTTCCCATAAAATGCGTCCCGGGAAACAGTGCTACAATTTCATAAATTACTATTCGAAAACGATTTTTTTATTTTATATTGTCAATCTAAGATTTATAGATGAATATCTCTTGAAAACACCCGTCATAACAGATTTTAAATTAACTTTACAGGGTAATCACACTTTGAGATAAAAGGGGATGCGATACTCAGAAAATGAGCTAGAAAACCTAGCTCGGCGCCATCTTGGAACAATCGCAAATCACTGATCTGATCTTGTATAATATTGTCAATAATCCCTCACCTTTAGTTGTCTTCATCAGAAAGCACTTCCAGGAATCCCAGGTCCACGACAAATGTATTTTCGGTCGAAAAAGTCCATCCTTTATGTTCCATTAGCTTGCTGTTGTTAGCGCGTCTGAAGGCTGTATCCAAATGTTGATCCGTGCGCGGGACTTAGGTTACGAAAAATAACTTTTTCCCTCCTTTAGGTTCGTTCAAACATGTCAAACGTTGTATAACATTAATCTTCAGGGCCTGTTTCAACAAGCGAGCCAATAAGATTCGAGTGGGACAATTTCATTGTGTTTCAAAACGTTTCCAAAGGTGGGGGTAGACACGGCCGCCGACGTCACAATGCTGATGGCCCTCCTACTGTGACCAATTGCCCCAGCGTCTCCTTCACTGAGTTTCGACAGTAGAAGCCTCAAAACACTTTGTAAAGACTGGGGACATCTAGTGGAAGCACTAGAAAGTGCTCAATGAACGTTTTTTCACGTTGTGAATTACAGGGAAGGCTGTGAAGTCGAGTCCACAATTCAGAATCCCACTTCCTGTTTCAATCGGTCTCGGGGTTTTGACTGCCATATGAGTTCTGTTATACTCACAGACACCATTCAAACAGTTTTAGAAACTTTAGGGTGTTTTCTATCCATATAAAATAAGTATATGCATGTCCTAGCTTCTGAGTTTGATTAGTAGGCCGTTGAAAATGGGAACAAATTTTTTCCAAAATGCGCTGTGGCGCCCCCTATGGTAGGATATTAAACAAATATGGTTTCTAATGACAATTGAGATGTACAAACTATGGCAAAAGGGGACGACAAGCGGATAAGAGGCAATCCGTAATTTCGATTAAGACATTAAGGATTGAGCTAGGACAGACGTAGTCAATATAACAATTTGTTTAGCACTTTTGAAATGTACAGAGACAGAATTAAGAACATGGTCCGTACTTACAGTATTCTCCCTGTACACCAAGTCAGAACTGTAGGATAAATAAAAGGGGCGTATAAGCAGACAATGAAAGCTCTTACAATATTCGATGATTACATTTCTCTAAAACAGATTATAGGATACATGTTTACCACCAAGTCAGAACAGTACGCGAAATTAAAAGGGGTAAATAGATCAAATGACAAGGGTGAGGCACATGGGCTACTAACATTGACCTACACAGCATATTACTTTCTAACTACAGTACATATGTCTCCCTGGCATATCACATGATTTATGCAGCAGCATACAATACATTTTTGGACTAACCTTGTTGTGCTGTGCTCACTTGAACAGGAAGGTGGGCTTCATGGGCAAATTTTGTCATCAAGGTCTGGCATTCTCTGGATTTATGAGGCTTTCAAAACAACTGGGAACTGAAAAAAACAAGATTGAATCATGATGACGTCATTGATCTTCAGGTCATAGCACTAGAAAGAGGCTGGAGTTACAATTCCGAGTTGGATGACCGTTCAAAACTTATTTTCACAGTTGGAGCTTGTTTATTCCCGACTTCCCAGTTGTCTTGAACTCACTGTAGTCATGTTTTCGCAGTTCTGATTTAACAGTTGTTTTGAACGCGGCACAAATCATGCTTCATTGACATCATGGCCAATGTTGAATGTTTGTCATTTTAAACTTGGAAAAGAGACCCTTAATCCCAGATTAGGGACCACACAGCCATTGTCACGGATTCCTTCCAAACCAGTCATTGTTGAATTTGCGATTTCCAACTTCTTGTGTAATGTTTATGTCCAATGGCCGATGAGTACTGATACGTTTTATCTATAATTTCTCTTCATTATTTTTATTCCTATGACAAAGATTTAACCTCTCTGGGCCAGTGGGACGTTTGCGTCCCACCCTAGTCAACAGCCAGTGGAATCACGTGGCGCGAAATACAAATATCTCAAAAATGCAATAACTTCAATTTCTCAAACATATGACTATTTTACACCATTTTAAAGATAAGACTCTCGTTAATCTAACCACTTTGTCCAATTTCAAAAAGGCTTTACAGCGAAAACAAAACATTAGATTATGTCAGGAGAGTACCCAGCCAAAAATAATCACACAGCCATTTTCAAAGCAAGCATATATGTCACAAAAACCAAAACCACAGCTAAATGCAGTACTAACCTTTGATGATCTGCATCAGATGACACTCCTAGGACATTATGTTATACAATACATGCATGTTTTGTTTAATCAAGTTCATATTTATATATAAAAACAGCTTTTTGCATTAGCATGTGATGTTCAGAACTAGCATACCCATCGCAAACTTCCAGTGAATTTACTAAATTACTCATGATAAACGTTGACAAAATACATAACAATAATTTTAAGAATTATAGATACAGAACTCCTTTATGCAATCGCGGTGTCAGATTTTAAAATAGCTTTCCGGCGAAAGCACATTTTGCAATATTCTGAGTACATAGCTCGGCCATCACGGCTAGCTATTTTGACACCCACCAAGTTTGGGGCTCACTAAACTCAGAATTACTATTAGAAAAATTGGATTCCCTTTGCTGTTCTTCGTCAGAATGCACTCCCAGGACTTCTACTTCAACAACAAATGTTGTTTTGGTTCCAAATAATCCATAGTTATATCCAAATACCTCCGTTTTGTTCGTGCGTTCAGGTCACTATCTGAAGGGTAACGCGCGAGAGCATTTCGTGACAAAAAAATTCTAAATATTCCATTACCGTACTTAGAAGCATGTCAAACGCTGTTTAAAATCAATTTGTATGCTATTTTTCTCGTAAAATAGCGATAATATTCCAACCGGGCAACGTTGTATTCATTCAAAGACTGAAATAAAAAAATGGAGAAGTCTCGTGAACGCGCATCTCAGTCTCACTGTCCCCAGGCAGGCCACTTACAAACTCTGCTGCTGCACTTTGCCCAGAGACAGCAGACACGTCATTCCACTTTCTGAACGCTTTAGAGAGCCAATGGAAGCCTTAGAAAGTGTCACGTAACAGCACAGATGCTGTATTTTCGATAGAGATGCAACAGAAGGACAACACATTGTCAGACAGGGCACTTCCTGCATGGAATCTTCTCAGGTTTTGGCCTGCCATATGAGTTCTGTTATACTCACAGACACCATTCAAACAGTTTTAGAAACTTTAGAGTGTTTTCTATCCAAATCTACGAATTATATGAGAGCGGTCTTAGTGCCAGCTTTGCTTTGCGGTGGTAAATAGATGGCTACAAATAAAACAGATGAGAACTCTCTTGGTAGATAGTGTGGTCGACAACTTATCATAAGGTACTCTACCTCATGGGAGCAATACCTCGAGACTTTTATGGCTGATGAGCACTGATAGGTATTGTCTATAATTTCTCTTCATTATTTATCTTCATATGACAAGGATTAAAAAGGATTTGCCAATAGATTGTTGACTTGGTTCATGATAATGATTGCTAGCTAATACTTTGAATGTATGATGTTGACATATTAATTCCAATCAAAGCTACTGTAGATATCACATAATTTGACATCATTTTATCTATTAACTCAATGATATATATATATTTTTTTACATCATTTGCAAAGTGATATGTGACACGCATTAATACCAAAGTATTTTTTATTTTTATTTTTTGCTAAAAATGTGGGGCTCAAAACTGCCCTGAATGACAGGTCACCACTGAATCGGTGGCCTAGCCTAAATCAAAGTCAGAGGCTAGAAAATTAAAATGTTTGATAAATCATGGCCCAGGTCAGGTTATACATTAAAAGATTCTGTGATTTTCATTTTGGCCATTGACTCAACATCCCTGTTTGTATTATCCGTTCTGATCACAATACTCCTTTAAGCTTCCAGAAAAGGTCAAGAAAGTAATTAACCTCATTCTGTGTGTCAACAGAGAGACTTTATTTAACAAAGGCACGGGCACACACACACACACACACACACACGCACAGACACAGACATGGATAAACACACACAAATGTTTAACGGACCCCCCTCTTCACTTCTCAAAATAACATGGAAATCTAAATCTGAAAGATTGAAAAGTTGTCCTTAAAATGTTCCAAATTGCAAGCTTCCAGTAAAGAGAGAACTTACTCTCAGATTATGGCCGGACTATGCCTCTTTTAGCCTACCCAAGATGATCAAATCTCTTGATTACGTCATTAGGTGTTGAGGTTTTTATAGTATTTTAACAAACGGTCTACATTTTTGAATTTATTTTTATTCCCTCGCTCACCTCAGTTATAAATCTGTTAAAAATGTGTATGAACTTAGTCTATCTACACTGAGTGTACAAAACATCAAGAACACTTTCCTAATATTGATTTGCACCCCCATTTCCCCTCAGAGCAGTCTTGGGGCATGGACTCTACAAGGTGTCGAAAGCATTCCACAGGAATATGCTTCCCACAGTTGTGTCAAATTGGCTGGATGTGCTTTGGGTGGTGGACCATTCTTCATACACACGGGAAACTGTTGAGCATAAAAACCCAGCAACGTTGAAGTTCTTGACACAATCAAACCGGTGCGCCTGGCACCTACTACCATACCTTGTTCAAAGGCACTAAAATCTTTTGTCTTGCCTTCTGAATGGCACACATACACAATCCACGTCTCAATTGTCTCAAGACTTAAACATCCTTCTCTAACCTGTCTCCTCCCCTTCATCTACACTGATTGAAGTGGTTTTAACAAGTTACATCAATAAGGGATCATAGTTTTCAGCTGGATTCACCTGGTCAGTCTATAACTGTGTGTTGCATTGCCATGTGAAATGAGAGAGAGAGAGTTTTTTTCATAAACAGAAAATAATTCATTGTGCATTGAAAAAGGAAATTCTCTACACTGATGGCTGTGTTGAAATTCAAGTCTGACCTTCCCTGAACCTCCCAAGTTGTGCCTTTAACAAATTCCAAAAAAGCAAACACCATTCACACAAGACGGTGTGTTTGTCTGTTCCTCTATCTTTGTATACCTCACCCCATGTTGTCTCTGTTGTACACGTCTTCCATTTCTCAATCTTCTGTGCCATATCTAGGTCTCTGGATATCTTAAGGTGAATGCACCAATTTGTAAGTCGCTCTGGATAAGAGCGTCTGCTAAATGACTTAAATGACTTAAATGTTAAATGTCTATCAGTCTTTTTGACTTTCTCCTCCTCCCTGTTGCTATCTTTCTTTTATAACTCTCCCCTTGACAGACAGTTTGAATGAAGCTGAAAGGCCCAGAACAGCCTTGTTATTTCTTAACTAATCAGCTGAATCTGGATGGAGAGTGTTTCACTCTGAGTGATGTCATGCTGTGCATTTGAATGTGTTATTCTCCTCTCGCTGTCTACCACTCCTCCCTCCCTCCATCGTCCTCCTCCCTCCTTCTTCTCCTCCTCCTTCTCTTCCTCTTCCTTCTCCTCCTCCTCCTATTTTGTTTTTCAAAACAAGTTAGTTAAATCACATAATGCTTTAGTTATTTTCTTAGCGAGGGAACCTATTTTCAGGGCAAACCGTTTCGTGTTTAAAATAATTTCATTTTTCATTTTCCATCTGAAAACAAATGTTTCTCTCCTACTGCATACATAAACTTGAGTAAACTACCCATATTAAAATAAACAAACACCAACCCAGACCAACTGCCATTTCTAGAACAGTTACAGTAAACAGTGCAGTGAAGATCACCAGTATAGGCTTTGACCTGAGGAGGGTGCCAGAGAAGGCACTCATACACCCACCCATCAATGCCTCTGAACCCAACTCTAACTAAAGAAAGGATGGAAGGAGGATTGTCTCATCATGGAGAACTGATATCCTGTTTTCCCCATTTCCCCTTTCTCCTCTCTTCTTCAT
Source organism: Salmo trutta (assembly GCF_901001165.1). Classification (NCBI taxonomy): domain Eukaryota; kingdom Metazoa; phylum Chordata; class Actinopteri; order Salmoniformes; family Salmonidae; genus Salmo; species Salmo trutta. Next base: position 25,909,795 of record NC_042986.1, read on the forward strand.
CAACCAATCCCTCCTGCATGCTCCTCACTTCTGTCTACTTGTGCCTCTCTCCCACCTATCCCTCCTGCTTGACAAACTGCTTCCATATGCTAGGTACCTCTCATTCCCTGACCAAGTCTGTAATACCTACATGTTTCATGCAGACCACCATAGTCCCTGTGCCCAAGGAAGTGAAGGTAATCTGTGTCATAGGGGTCATGGAGTGGAGACCAAGACGCAGCGTGCATAGTGCTCATTCTTAATCTTTAATGAAGACACTTTAAACAGCAAAACAAGAAAACGACCAGCAATAGTCCCGTCAGGTACAATGACTAAAACGGAAAACAACTACCCACAACCCCAAAGGAAAAACAGGCTGCCTAAGTATGGCTTCCAATCAGAGACAACGAAAGACACCTGCTTCTGATTGGAAACCATACCCAGCCGAACATGAAAACCAACACATAGAAATAGGTAACTAGAACAAACCCACATAGAAACAGAAAACCCAAAATACATACAAAACAAACCCCCCTGCCACGCCCTGACCATTCTACTATGGCAAATGACCGCTTTCACTGGTCAGGACGTGACAGTACCCCCCCACCCCCCGAAGGTGCAGACCTCGACTGCACACCAAACCAAAACCCCACAAAAACAACCCTAAACCAAAAGGGAGGGAAGGGAGGGTGGCCACCGTCCATGACGGCTCCTGTGCTACACCCAGACCCTCCGCCAATCCTCCAGCTACGGAAGTGGCTCCGGCTCCGGGCGTAGCCCCCGTTCTGCCCGCAGATCCCTCTGCTTCTGGAACCCTAACCTGTGGATCATTACCAGAGGTTCGGCACTGCTGACCACCGCTGAAGGCTCTGGGTTCCAGACCACCGCTGAAGGCTCTGGGTTGCAGACCACCGGTGAAGGCTCTGGGCTGCAGACCACCGCTGAAGGCTCTGGGCTGCAGACCACCGCTGAAGGCTCTGGGCTGCAGACCACCGCTGATGGCTCTGAGTTGCAGACCACCGCTGAAGGCTCTGAGTTGCAGACCACCGCTGCAGGCTCTGGGCTGCAGACCACCGCCGAAGGCTCCGGACTGGGAGGCGTCGCCGGAGGCTCCGGACTGGGAGGCTTCGCCGGAAGCTCCGGGCTGAGGAGCAATCGGCGGAGACTCCGGGCTGAGGAGCGTCGCCGGAGGGTCCGGGCTGAGGAGCGTCGCCGGAGGCTCTGGGCTGAGGAGTGTCGCCGGTGGCTCTGGGCTGAGGAGCGTCGCTGGAGACTCCGGACTGAGGAGCGTCGCTGGAGGCTCCGGGCTGGGGAGCGTCGCTGGAGGCTCCGGGCTGAGAAGCGTCGCTGGAGGCTCCGGACTGATGAGCATCGCTGGAGGCTCCGGGCTGAGGAGCGTCGCTAGAGGCTCCGGTGTGAGGAGCGTAGCTGGAGGCTCCGGGCTGAGGAGCGTCGCTGGAGGCTCCGGGCTGAGGAGCGGAGGGCGCACTGGGGGACGAGTGCGCGGAGCCGGCACCGGACGTACGCAGATTGAGAGCTTCAAGTTCCTTGGTGTCCACATAACCAACAAACTAACTTGGTCCAAGCACACCAAGACAGTCGTGAAGAGGGCACCAAAAACAAAAGCCCCCTCAGGAGACTGAAAAGATTTGGCATGGGTTCTCAGATCCTCAAAAGGTTCTACAGCTACACCATCGAGAGCATCCTGACTGGTTGCACAACTGCCTGGTATGGCAACTGCTTGGCCTCTGACCGCAAGGCACTACAGCGGGTAATGCATACAGCCCAGTACATCACTCAGGCAAAGCTTCCTGCCATCCAGGACCTCTATACCAGGCGGTGTCAGAGGAAGGCCCTGAAAATTGTCAAAGACTCCAGCCACCCTAGTCCTAGTCTGTTCTCTTTGCTACCGCACGGCAAGCGGTACCGGAGCACTGGAGCACCATGTCTAGGTCCAAGAGGCTGCTAAACAGCTTCTTCCCCCAAGCCATTAAAGAGCAGCTGTAAAATAACAATAGTGAGACTATATCCAGGGGGGTATCGATAAAGAGTCAATGTGCGGGGGCACCGGTGTCGCGGTAATTGAGGTAATATGTACATGTAGTTAGAGTTATTAAAGTGACTATGCATAGATGATAACAACAGAGAGTAGCAGCAGTGTAAAAGGGGGTGGGGGGGGCAATGCAAATAGTCTGGGTAGCCAGACTATTTGCATTGCCCCCCCCCTTTTACCTCAACGCCGGTGTCCCCGCACATTTACTCTTTACCGCTACCCCCCTGTATATAGTCTCGCTATTATTATTTTACAGCTGCTCTTTAATGAATTACTTTATAATAATATTATAATATTATAATAATAATTACGTTATTTATTTTTTAAATTCTTTTTTTCTTGTATTTTAAACTACATTGTTGGTTAGGGGCTCGTAAGTAAGCATTTCACTGTAAGCTCTAGACCTGTTGCATTCTGTGCACATGACTAATACAATTTGATTTGAGGTTTGGCTTCGTGAGCTGATAACTTTGTAAAGAGAAATCTCATTGGAGAATATGAGGGCTCTCGTTAAGACATTGTTTAAGGGTTATCTAAAGAGATAATAAGAAAGAGTGAAGGCCACAGAGCGATAAATAAGAGAAGGTCGAGGTAGTGAATCCAGAATCATTGATGGCAGTACTATAAACACATTTCTATGGACAGAGCTTGAGTGACCTTATATGTATTTAATAAGAGATACATAGAGAAATCAGTTTTAACAAGAGTAGCTCCATTGTGGAATCCTCCCCCAATCTGTAATAATAGAGATGTAAGAGAAGGAAGCCATGGCCGAGGCCGGCGATTAAACTGTAATTTGCTGGGCGGTTAACCAAGGAGAGGTCGAGTGGAGAAGGAGTCTAATGTCCTCTGACAGCTGGGGATGCACTGGAGTTTCTTCATGATCTGTATTTAGATGGCTAATTCCAGTGCTGTTCCGTAAACGTGACTGGGGTTAATGGTTGTTGGTTGATGCTAAAACTCCCATACAAAGGAGGTGGCCCATAGGGGAAACAGAGAGAGCAGACACAGGTGACTGTCAGATAACCGTTCCTTTTGCGTATTCAGAAACTGAATACTGCTTTATTATTGGCCAAGGTGCATAAATATGGAGGAATTCAGTTATGACGTCATTGTTTTTAGCACTACCCACAGAGTTCTTAAACTACAACACGCCACATGGTCCAATGTGTCAGTCAATCAGCACAATTTACTTTTTTGTTTTTCTTTCAAATTGCCGCCGTCTTCAAATCAAATTAAACTTTATTTGTCACATGCACCGAATACAACCGGTGTAGACCTTACCGTGAAATGCTTACTTACAATGCTTACTTAATTGTTCAGCGGTCTTATGGCTTGGGGGTAGAAGCTTAAAGGTCTTACTCAAATCAGCTCCGGAGAGCGCATTCATACAGTCTTCTGGAACAGCTGGAGCTCTCATGCATGTTTCAGTGTTATTTGCCCCGAAGCGAGCATAGAAGTAGTTTAGCTCGTCTGGTAGGCTAGTGTCACTGGGCAGCTCTCGGCTGTGCTTCCCTTTGTAGCCTGTAATGGTTTGCAAGCCCTGCCACATCCGACTAGCGTCAGAGCCGCACTAGCGGTTCTGGGGGGCGGGGGGGGGGGGGGGGCAGTGCCCCTGTGAGAACAATTTTGGACCCCCTTGTGGCCCCTCTAATTGTGGAGTATGAAATAATTTTTACATAACACATTTTTGCTATCGTTCTGTTTTTACATCCGTTATTAGACACTGGCAATGCGGAACATGGTCTTTTGCCTGCTAATGCCTGCAATGCAGTGAAGAAAACGATATGACAACAATAACGTCTAATGTAACTGGCCCCTCTAACAGTTCAACTGGCCCCAGCTTGGCCCCCCCAGTTGAAATGGTCTAGAACCGCCACTGCAGAGCCGGTGTCGTACGATTTGATCTTAACAGCAATTCAAAGCTTATGTGATCAGTTTCCCCACTCATTCATTCATTATAACTTGAAAAGCATTGTAGTGGTCCTTCATAGACTTGTTTGACCTTGTCCTCTGACGGTACTTAACAACAACACGGTACTTAACAACAACATGGTACTTAAAAACACGTTTTCCAGGTCTTAGTTGTTGTTTAATAACACATCTATGTATTGCCTCATCAGTGCCGCATTTCTAGCTTTAAATTAGTTTTTGGAGAGACAACACAAAGATTAAACAAGTGATATCAAAGACGCAGTGCCAGCTGTGGATGATAGTGTTGTCTTTCATCAGTCACTAACGACAGATCCTCAGTTCAATTATACAGCATCAGTCAAGTTTGGATGCATGAGAATCAGCGCTTCAATCGCCACCTTTGAAACACAATCATAAATGCAGAGCGTGTCCAGATCAAAAAACTGCAAAGTGCGAGCAGCCACTGCTAGTGAAGGAGGTAGAGTTGTGCAAGGAAATGGTGAATATACGTAAGAAGTGATTGAAAAATGTTTCAGATGCACTACACCGATTGTGTGTAAAGTACATTTTGTAATGTAGATATATATACACAGCAGAGGAGGCTAGTGACTTGAAAAAATGAGGAGGATGGGAGAAGTGTGTTTCAAAAATGAGGAGGATTTTCAGTGTGTTTCAAAAATTGTCAAAAGAGTAATTATTTTAACCTAAAGCATTTAATAAAGACATTTATAGTACAATATTATGGGGAATGTGAATGAGAGGGCTACTTACACAATGTTTGGAAGGGATCACAGCAGTGTTAGAATGTGGGTATGATGCATGAGTTGAGGTGTTCAGAGGCTTGACTTCAGTGCAGGACAGGATTTGTCTGGGAAGACAAAAAACAATAACACAACACACTACACAGTAAGACCAAAGAGCTAAGAATGAGTTAGTCTAAGCAAGGAGTAAAATCATTGATGTGTAATAACGGAATTGTGTTTGTGTATGTGATTGACTCTACGTAGAGTAATGAGAGCAAATTGATAGGGGTACTTGCAGTGCATGGAGAGGAAACATTCAATGTGCCAATGGATGAGCAGGCACATGAGATGTGGCTTCAGTTCATGTCAGGACAGAGTTGACAATGGTAGTAGAGTGGACTGGTCATCACCTCTTAATCAGGGAACAGGAGGGGACTTAGCTGGAAATACAAATAACAGATACATTCCATTACAGCTGCGCCATCCTTGGTTTGAACAAGTTTCTCTGTGAAGTTAAACACAGAGTTCACATCTCACCCACTTGACACATTAAAGTAGCCCAAGAAACATTCCTGAATAACGCCCTGATCATACCAGACGATAACTGACAACTGCAAGCAGACTGGTGGCAACATAGGTCCCAGAGCAGGGGGCAATTTTTACCCCCTAGGGCCCAGAGTTTTTCCTTATCTGTTAACCTAACCAGGAAAATTCTGGACCCTGTAAGGTATGATAGTGATTAATCATTTGTAAAAATGGTTTTTAAGGGCTATGATGGGACCAGTTTTTCCTAAATCAGGTCACATGGTTTTTATATAATTTAAAAAACTCCTGGCCCTGGGGCGTATGAAAACCCTGTCAAACTGCAGCAACCTTATACTTGTTCATATTAACCTCTCTGGGGCATGTGGGACGAACTCGTCCCACCTACGTAACAGCCACTGAAATCCAGTGGCGCGATTTTTGAATCGTTAGAAATACTATTACTTCAATTTCTCAAACATATGACTATTTTACAGCTATTTAAAGACAAGAATCTCGTTAATCTAACCCCACTGTCCGATTTCAAAAAGGCTTTACAACGAAAGCAAAACATTAGATTATGTCAGCAGAGTGCCCAGCCAGAAAAAATCAGACACCCATTTTTCAAGCTAGCATATCATGTCACATAAACCCAAACCACAGCTAAATGCAGCACTAACCTTTGATGATCTTCATCAGATGACACACCTAGGACATTGTGTTATACAATACATGCATGTCTGTTCAATCAAGTTCATATTTATATCAAAAACCAGCTTTTTACATTAGCATGTGACGTTCAGAAAAAGCATAACCCCCGCAAACTTCCGGGGAATTTACTAACAGTTTGCTAAATTACTCACGATAAACGTTCACAAAAAGCATAACAATTATTTTAAGAATTATAGATACATTACTCCTCTATGCACTCGATATGTCCGATTTTAAAATAGCTTTTCGGATGAAGCACATTTTGCAATAATCTAAGTACATAGCCCGGCATTACAGGGCTAGCTATTTAGATACCCACCCAGGTCAGCCTCCACCAAAATCACATTTCCTATAAGAAAAATGTTCTTACCTTGCTTGTTCTTCATCAGAATACACTGCCAGGACTTCTACTTCAATAACAAATGTAGGTTTGGTCCCAAATAATCCATCGTTATATCCAAACAGCGACGTTTTGTTCGTGAGTTCTAGACACTATCAGAATGCTTCTTCACGGTCCCGCGCATGGCGCATTGGCGTGTCAAAAATGTCTAAATATTCCATTACCGTACTTCGAAGCATGTCAACCGCTGTTTAAAACCAATTTTTATGCCATTTAACTCGTAGATAAGTGATAATATTCCGACCGGGAGTATGCATTGAGCCTAAACAGCCGAATAAAATTTCTCCTCAGGAGCGACTCGTGCACGCGCCTCATTCAAAGGTCCTCGGAGCAGCCACTTACAAAAGGTGATAATGTGTTTCAGCCTGAGGCTCCCTCGTAAACCTTCAGTTATTTCCCGGGCTCTGAGAGCCTATCGGAGCCCTGGGAATTGTCACGTTACAGCTAAGATCCTTACTTTTCAATAAAAAGATGCAAGACGCACGACTCCTTGTCAGACAGGGTACTTCCTGCTTGAAACCTTGTCAGGTTTTTGCCTGCCATAGGAGTTCTGTTATACTCACAGACACCATTCAAACAGTTTTAGAAAATTCAGAGTGTTTTCTATCCAAACCTGAACAATAATATGCATATTCTAGCTTCTGAGTTGGTGTAGGAGGCAGTTAAAAATGGGAACATATTTTTTCCAAAATTCTCAATACTGCCCCCTAGCCCAAACAGGTTAATTATATTTAGACTATTTTAGGAAGGGGATTTCCTCTACCCAGACACAGAGAACCACTGATTAACAATAGAACTCAGAGGCTGAGCTTGCTTTATGAATGTTTGCATCATGCAGTTCTATACAACTGTAGGCCTTATCTTCTTTGGGATAGGGGGCAGTATTTTCATGGCCGGATAAAAAAACGTACCCGAATTAATCTGGTTACTACTCCTGCCCAGAAACTAGAATATGCATATAATTAGTAGATTTGGATAGATAACACTCTAAAGTTTCTAAAACTGTTTGAATGGTGTCTGTGAGTATAACATAACTCATATGGCAGGCCAAAACCTGAGAAGATTCCATGCAGGAAGTGCCCTGTCTGACAATTTGTTGTCCTTCCGTTACATCTCTATTGAAATGACAGCCTCTGTGCTGTAACGTGACACTTTCTAAGGCTTCCATTGGCTCTCTAAAGCTGCCAGAAAGTGGAATGGCGAGTCTGCTGTCTCTGGGCAAAGTATAGGAGCAGAGTTTGTAAGTGGTCAGCCTGGGGACAGTGAGACTGGAGATTTCTCTCTTTGAATGAATACAACATTGCCTGCTTGGAATATTATTGCTATTTTACGAGAAAAATAGCATAAAAATTGATTTTAAACAGCGTTTGACATGCTTCTAAGTACGGTAATGGAATATTTCGATTTTTTTGGTCACGAAATGCGCTTGCGCGTTACCCTTCGGATAGTGACCTGAGCGCACGAACAAAACGGAGCTATTTGGATATAACTATGGATTATTTGGAACCAAAACAACATTTGTTGTTGAAGTAGAAGTCCTGGGAGTGCATTCTGACGAAGAACAGCAAAGGTAATCCAATTTTTCTAATAGTAATTCTGAGTTTAGGTGACCCCGAAGTTGGCAGATGTCAAAATAGCTAGCCGTGATGGCTGAGCTATGTACTCAGAATATTGAAAAATGTGCTTTCGCCGAAAAGCTATTTTCAAATCGGACATAGCGATTGCATAAAGGAGTTCTGTATCTATAATTCTTAAAATAATTGTTATATATTTTGTCAACGTTTATCATGAGAAATTTAGTAAATTCACCGGAAGTTTGCGGTGGGTATGCTAGTTCTGAACATCACATGCTAATGTAAAAAAGCTGTTTTTTGATATAAATTTGAACTTGATTGAAGAAAACATGCATGTATTGTATAACATAATGTCCTAGGAGTGTCATCTGATGAAGATCATCAAAGGTTAGTAATGCATTTAGCTGTGGTTTGGGTTTATGTGACATATATGCTTGCTTGGAAAATGGCTGTGTGATTATTTGTGTCTATGTACTCTCCTAACATAATCTAATGTTTTGTTTTCGCTGTAAAGCCTTTTTGAAATTGGACAATGTGGTTAGATTAACGAGAGTCTCATCTTTAAAATGGTGTAAAATAGTTGATTGTTTGAGAAAATTGAATTTTGGTATTTTAGTTGGTTTTGTATTTTGCGCCGTGCGATGCCATTGGCTGTTGGCTAGGGGTTCCGCAGTCGGAACGGGGTTCCGCTAGCGGAACATCTGTCCTCAACAGGTTATCTGTCATCACTATTATGTTGATAGATTCATTCCAGTTAATCTTTTTGGATTGAAAACGTATCAGCAGCCTTGCCAGCCCAATGTGGAATTTAAACCAAATTTGATCACATTCACATTTTCTCCTGACACACTATAAATATATAACGTTAACAATTAGTTTACCCTGACCAAATGGACTGCACACATAGGCTGTATGTAGCTGCTCTTATTAGTAGCCTACAGTTGAAAAGACTGAAAAATTGTCTAGTTTTCATCCCATACAGCATGTCGAATCTCTAATGTTTAGGTGTAGCCTAGGCTGCTGCAACATTTATATAATGAGTTTTTGCTTGTGTCTGTCCGGAGTGATAATGTGATTTCATCTTTGCTAAATAAATACGGGAGGAAAGTGGAAAGCCCACTTGAGCGCACGCAAAAAAATGTGCTGCCTCAACCTCTCTCTTTAATCTTTTAATGTCTTGGTTAATTATGTTTCAAAGAATGATGCGATGGAAGCTATCAAATCATTTGGAATTTGTTTCGACATCCCAGAAAAGACAGTCGAAAATGTGATAAGTTCAGCTAGTAAAGCATTACCTCTGCAAGCTCATTGTAGTTTCCCTTGTCGGTGGAACTTTCCCTCTCATAGTGTCCTCTAAAAGCCAATTCGTGCATGCCCAAAAACGCAGTGGTGTTGATAAGCCGCTTGAGAACATCCATGTTTCTTCTAACTTTCTCGCTGTGTTGCGCAGTTTGAATACGCAGACCTTCATCATGATCGATGCAGCTTTTTCCCAAAAGCTTGAATCTGATGTGGGCATTTATATGCTGCCTGCTGAACGATCAATGTTCTTCCTGCCTTTCGACCAAGGCTCAGACTTTCCAAAAAGCAGGCAAGGCCAGCAATACAGGCAGCTTGATGAAAGGCTCCTTGTTAACCAGCAATACTTTGGTACCAGTTGGTAATGAACGCCCTCACTGTTATATCTATCTTAGCTGTCAAAGAACGCATATCCGCACAGTTTCACATTGCACTTCACTCTCTCGTTTAATGACATGTGCCACTCATCCTGACAACCCATTCATCCGTCAAGCAGCACACTGTCGTAAACCATAACAACCCCCCCTTTACCAGGGACTGGTACCATATATTAAAAAGGCATTGTGGGATCTTGTTCCGATGCTTGCTTCAGCTCCTCCAGTGAGACAGCTGACTGAAGGGGAGCGTAGAGCATTTGTACGAGCTCTGTTTCGTTGACATCTGGCAAGACGGTTGGAGTAGGAGCATCAAGTGAGCTGAACTTCAGCTGAATGAACTTTCAGCTGATAGTCATACTGTCTGAGGCGGTCGGCCCATCTGTGCAGCCAAAATGGCTTGTGGTCAGTTCCTGATGCTGACAGTAGCGTTGTGAGGGACAATAGTGTTGTGAGGGAACAGCCGGATGTATAGGTAGAGGTGCCACCTTTCACACACCCAGACACAGGCCAGTGCTTCTCGTTCGCCCACAGAGTACTGTTGTTCAGTGGGGCTCAGGGCCCTTGAGGCGAAGGCAACGGGCCTCTCAATGCCATTGTGCAGCTGTGATAGGACAGCTCCTAGTGCTCCAGCTGAGAAGTCACAGGTGACAATGGTGGGGCAGACGGAGTCAAAGTGAGCCAAAACTGGGGCTGTGGTGAGTTGGCTCTTCAGTGAGTGGACCACATCTGAGCAGGCTACCGTCCAGGCCCATGACTCGTCCTTCTTGAGGAGCTGGCGCAAGGGCGCTGTGGTCTGAGAGAGAGAACTCACAATTTATAATATAATTCCTCTGTCTCCTGTAAATTGAAAAAATGAATTTAAATGGAATAAAATTTAAAAAAATGCTTGACTATCAGTCTTAATCTCTATCCAACAATGTCACCAAGCTTCTCAACACATAGAACCCCCATAATGCTCTGTGGCCCAATCCCAATACAACTCACTAGGTTCATTCTCTGATCCTAATTATATGATTGGATGGACAACATGTCAGTTCATACTGCAAAAGTTTTGATTGGTTGGAGGACGTCCTCCGGAATGTCCTCCAACCATGCATGTCTATGGAAGGGGTGGGGCCTACGAGCCTCCTAGGTTTTGTATTGAAGTCAATGTAGCCAGAGGAGGACGGAAGCTAGCTGTCCTCCGGCTACACCATGGTGCTACCCCAGACAATGCTTTTGAAGTTACTGTGACCTTCATTGCAAAACAGTGTATTTTAATCAATTATTTCGTGACATATGAATATATTTAATACAGTTTTATCTAAAAAGGATCACTTTTTTAATGTTTCACTATTTTCATTTGTATTAAATTTCACTGAGGAGGATGGTACTCCCCTTCCTCCACTGAGGAGCCTCCACTGATCTACAGTACCGGTCAAAAGCTTGGACACACCTACTCATTTAAGGCTTTTTCTTTATTTTTACTATTTTCTACATTGTAGAATAAGAGTGAAGACATCAAAACTATGAAATAACACATTGAATCACGTAGTAACCTAAAAAGTGTTAAACAAATCAAAATGTGTTATATTTGAGATCCTTCAAAGTAGCCAACCTTTGTCTTGATGACAGCTTTGCACACTCTTGGCATTCTCTCAACCAGCTTCATGAGGTAGTCACCTGGAATGCATTTCAATTAACATGTGTGCCTTGGTAAAAGTTAATTTGTGGAATTTCTTTCCTTCTTAATGAGTTTCAGCCAATCAGTTGTGTTGTGACAAGGTAGGGTGGTATACAGAAGATAGCCCTATTTGGTAAAAGATAAAGTCCTAATTATGGCAAGAACAGCTCAAATAAGCAAATAAAAACTACAGTCCATCATTACTTTAAGACATGAAGGTGTCACGTCCTGACCAGTAACATGGGTCATTTGTCATTGTAGTATGGTCAGGGCGTGGCAGGGGGTGTTGTTTTTGTGTGTTTTGGGGTTGGTTTGTTTCATGGGGGATTTGTTCTAGTTTTAGTTTTCTATGTTCATTTTCTGTGTGGCCGAGTATGGTTTCCAATCAGAGGCAGGTGTCTTTCGTTGTCTCTGATTGGAAGCCATACTTAGGCAGCCTGTTTTTTCCTGTGGGTTGTGGGTGATTGTTTTCCATATAGTCTATGTTACCTTACGGAACTGGCGTGTGTCGTTTTGTTATTTTTTTGTTTAAGTGTTCACATTATTCTGATAAAAGAAGATGAGCACTCAACACGCTGCGCTTTGGTCTAATCCCTCCGACAGTTGTGACAGAACCACCCACCAAAAGAAGACCAAGCAGTGTGGTAAGGAGCAGCAGAGGTATCTGGAGGAATGAACTTGGGAGGAGATTCTGGATGGTAAAGGACCGTGGAGGCAGGCTGGGGAGTATCGTCGTCCGAGGGAGGAGATCCAAGCAGCGAAAGAGGAGCGACGATACTACGAGGCGTTATATGCACCGAAAGGCAAGTCTGAGAGGCAGCCCCAACATTGTTTTGGGGGGGGGCATACGGGGAGTTTGGCTAGGTCATGGGGGAGCCCTGACTTAACTTCCCGGGCGTACAGGAGAGAGTCGTGGAGCAAAGCTGAGGGAAGAATGGAGTCAAGCACGGAGCTTGACGCAAGATTCCGGAGGGAGGTACTGGCGGAGAGGGCACGACTGAGCAGGCGTGCAGAGGGGCGAGCGATGCATTACGGGGTGATGCACACTATCTCGCCCATCTGCACGCACAGTTTGGTGTGGTTGGTACGGGCTCCGCAGCGTTGCCGTGCTAGAGTTGACACTCAGCCAGCAAGGAGTGTGCCTGCTCAGCGCATCTGGCCGCCAGTACGTCTACTCGGCCCAGTTTATCCTATCCTTGCTCTACGCACGGCAGCCCTCATTCCCCAGCACAGCCCAGTTCGCCCTGTGCCAGCGCTCCGCCCGTGCCGGGCTACAGTGACCATCCAGCCATGACTGGTTGTGCAGGCCGTGTGCTCCAGACCTCCAGTGCGTCTCCAAGACCCAGTGTAGCCTGTGCCTGATCCGCGTACTCTTCCTCCATTGCGCCACCATAGCCCAGTACGTCCTGTGCCTGCTCCGCGCACTCTTCCTCCAGTGCGTCACCATAGCCCAGTACATCCTGTTCCTGCTCCCCGCACTAGCCCGAAGGTGCGTGTTACTAGCCTGGCACCTCCCATGCCAGTCCCACGTAACAGACCTCCAGTGCACCTCCATAGCTCGGTAAGGCCGGTGCCTGCTTTGAGCACGCGGTCCACAGTGCGTCTCCCCAGTCTGGTGAGACCAGTTCCAGCGCCCCGTAGGAAGCCTCTAGTGATAGTCAATGGTCCGACGTCTCCAGCGATAATCCATGGCACGAAGCCTCCAGTGATGATCCATGGCCCGGAGCCTGTAGTGTTAATCCATGGCACGAAGCCTCCTGTGATGATCCATGGCCTGGAGCCTGTAGGGATGATCCAAGGCACAACGCCTCCAGTGATGATCCATGGCCCGGAGCTTGTAGGGATGATCCATGGCACGAAGCCTCCAGTGATAATCCATGGCCCGGAGCCTCCAGTGAGGATCCATGGCACAAAGCCTCCAGTGATTATCCATGACGCGGAACCAGTAGTGATGATCCATGGCACAGAGCCTGCAGCGAACGTCCCCAGTCTGGAACCTACAGAGACGCTCTTCATTCCGGAGCCTCCAGCGACGCTCTTCAGTCCGGAGCCTCTAGTGACGCCTCTCAGCCTGGAGCCTCCAGCGACGCTCCTCAGCCCGGAGCCTCCAGCGACACCCCCCAGTCCGGATCCTCCAGCGACGCCTCTCAGCCATTGGCCTCTAGCGATGCCTCTCAGCCTGGGGCCTCCAGTGATGCCTCTCAGCCCGGGGCCTCCAGCGACGCCTCTCAGCCTGGGGCCTCCAGCGACAGTCTGCAGCCCAGAGCCTTCAGCGGTGGTCTGCAGCCAAGAGCCTTCAGCGGTGGTCTGCAGCCCAGTCTTCAGCAACGGTCTACAGCCCAGAGCCTCCAGCGGGGGTCGGCAGCGCAGAACGAGAGCTACGCCCGGAGCCAGAGCCACCTCCGTAGTGGGAGGATTGGCGAAGGGGGGGTGTAGCACAGGAACCGTCGTTGGCGGTGGCCACCCTCCCTTCCTTCCCCCCCTTTAGGTTTGGGGTTGTTTTGTGGGGGTTTTTGTTTTGAGGTGCAGTCGGGGTCTGCACCTTCGGGGGGGGGGGGGGGGGTACTGTCACGTCCTGACCAGTTAAAGGGGTAATTTCTTATTGTAGTATGGTCAGGGCGTGGCAGGGGGTGTTGTTTTTGTGTGTTTTGGGGTTGGTTTGTTCCATGGGGGATTTGTTCTAGTTTTCCATACTTAGGCTGCCTGTTTTTTCCTGTGGGTTGTGGGCGGTTGTTTTCCGTATAGTCTATGTTACCTTACTGGCATGTGTCGTTTTGTTATTTTTTTGTTTAAGTGTTCACGTTATTCTAATAAAAGAAGATGAGCACTCAACACGTTGCACTTTGGTCTAATCCTTCCGACAGTTGTGACAGAAGGTCAGTCAATCTGAAAGTTTCTTCTTTTGTAGTCGCAAAAAGCATCAAGTGTTATGATGAAACTGGCTCTCATGAGGACGAATTCATTAGAGTTACCAGCCTCAGAAATTGCAGCCCAAATAAATGCTTCACAGAGTTCAAGTAAAAGACACATCTCAACATCAACTGTGCAGAGGAGACTGCGTGAATCAGATCTTCATGGTCAAATTGCTGCAAAGAAACAACTACTAAAGGACGCCAATAATAATAAGAGAGACTTGCTCGGGCCAAGAAATATGAGCAGTGGACATTCGACTGGTGGAAATCTATCCTTTTGTCTGATGAGTCCAAATTTGAGATTTTTGGTTCCAACCTCTGTGTCTTTGGGAGATGCAGAGTAGGCGAACGGATGATCGCCGCATGTGTAGTTCCCACCATGAAGGAGGAGGTGTTTCAACAGGACAAGGGGGGGTGTAGGACCTTACAGTGAAATGCTTACTTACAAGCCCTGAACCAACAATGTCATTTTAAGATTATTTATTTTTTTAAGTATGAAATAAAAGTAACAAATAATTAAAGAGCAGCAGTAAAATAACAATATCGAGGCTATACACAGGGGGTACCAGTACAGAGTCAGTTTGCAGGGGCACCGGTCAGTTTGCAGGGGCACCGGTTAGTTGGGTATTAAAGTGACTATGCATATAGTCTGGGTAGACATTTGATTAGATGTTCAGGAGTCTTATGGCTTGGGGGTAGAAGATGTTAAGAAGCCTCTTGGACCTAGACATGGGCTCAGGTACCACTTGCCGTGCGGTAGCAGAGAGTACGGTCTATGACTAGGGTGGCTGGAGTCTTTGACAATTTTTAGGGCCTTCCTCTGACACCTGGTATAGAGGTCCTGATGGCAGGAAGCTTGGCCCCGGTGATGTACTGGGCAGTACACACTACCCTCTGTAGTGCCTTGCGGTCGGAGGAAGTCCAGGATCCGGTTGCAGAGGGAGGTGTTTAGTCCCAGGGTCATTAGCTTAGTGATGAGTGTCATGATGTTGGCCTGTGGGTAAGGTTTATGACCACCCCCATAAATACCTTTCTCCCTTCCCCTCTCTGACCCTACTGAAGGACTTGAATAGCCTGTGTTAAATATAGAGAGTCTGGGAACATCAAACAAATGGGGAAAGGAACCATATTTTGGTAATAAAACCAGTTGGAAATATGCTTTGGAACGTAATGAGTATGGGTTCCGTTGTTATCTGAGACATTATGACTGATGACAGGACGACATAAACTGTACCTGGGAAAGTATCCACCCTCTAGTTATCAGAGTCACATGGAATTGTTATGCAATTGAAATGTTTGATATTGAAATTGTTTGTTAGGAGATTAAATGTAATTTTAGCTTCCAAATGAGAGATTTGGGTTTTCATAAGGAAAGTGCCCTGCTTGATCAGTCGCCCACCCCTGTGAAGAGGAGGGGTTATAAACGATGAAACACATCCCTCCCCCCTCTCCACTATATAAGCCTTTGACGAAAAGATAACCAGGTAGTTCCAGTACGGGAGGTCTGCAGCCTCTACGTTAGAAGGACACACATGTCAAGGACAGAACTAAGCCAACCTCGGCGTGAGCTATGGTATGAACTGGTATGAACTTTGAGCTTATTCACTACAGAAGTGCTACTTCCTAGCCGTTGAGTTAGCAGCGGCCGCTGTAGACGTGGGCTAGGGAAGGACGGACGACGGATCCAGTCTAACAGACGGACGAAGATACCACCACGTATCCAATTTACCACCAGAGACATTCTTAAGAGTTTACAGAAAGATCTATCTACGACCAATCTACCGAAGCGCAGCTCAGAGTAAATATTTATTGCATTTTCCTTTTCCAAATGGGCGGTAATTTAGAATGCATAAGATAATGTATTTACGATAGCCTAGCTGCTGTTTCTCTGTTCCTAAATCTTCCCGCTCTTTCATTCAAGCCCAATCCCCTTTCCTTTGTGTAACCAGCCATGATACAGGTTCCGTCCACCAGGACGTTTTCTGTATGACATCATTTGTATTCTGTGTATATGTAATTCTGTGTGATTAGTTTAGGTATTTAGTAAATAAATAATTAAACCCAATTTTACAGTGCCTTCTCCACTGTTAGCCCAGAGTATACTCTGCTTCCTAAGAATTTAATATTGTTCAATGATCTGAAAAGGGTCTGAACAGACATATTTGGCGCACCGTGTGGACTCTAAAACTAGGACGCACGTTTGGGTAATTTCGATAACAATATGACGCCCCGTGCGAGGAATCTAAAATAGGATGACGCTTTCATTTTGATTCAGCCTATATAAAATTGAAAAGCAGATTACATAATATACCAAGTTGATTATATACATTATGGGAAGTGTAGACCGGAATTATTGGTGCGTGTGTGCTCTGGAGAATCGCCTCCGTATTGTGCTCTGATGTAGTCAGTGGGTAGCATAAACTATACACTTCTGTATTTGGGCTGATAAATCTATCTGTGAAATAGAGTGTTTGGCCAAACGCAGGGCTATTTCTGCCTCGCGCGTTTCAGACGCGTGTTGGCTCGGTCATTATTAATTTCTCGAGCGAGGACAAAGAGCCAGCCTATTGAAATTTAGGAGAGATTAGCTTGACCAGCGATAAGTATCTCTCTGTCTCTCTCGCGTTTCGATGCGAGTAGACCACGGTGCATTTTGTTGTTTGCCGCGAGTTCCGGTTAAAACATCGTCAAATATCGCCGAAAAGGGTTTGAACATAATACGTTATAAGTAAAATGTTTCCCTTGCCAAGGGAATCCTATGTTGAGCATTTTTCAGTCATCAAGTAGCATTAGCTTGCTCGAGATGCTAAGCTAACAAAAGGGAAAACAGCCATTTTGTTTGTGCCACATTGTAATTCATCCGACTTGAGTTGGATTTCAGCGTGTGCCAGCAGGGACCTCTGAAGAGTCACCAGTACTTTCCTTCAAGAATAATTAGTCAGGTGACACTCAAGTCGTTACTCGTGATATCCAGACGGATATCGATGTCTTATTCAATTGAACTAATAAGTGAAATTGCCAGATTTACATTCTCAAGTTTAAATAATATCCAAATTGATGAGTTTTCTAAATGAGACATTGTAATCTTTTTTCCACATTAACCTAGATGAATAAACCTCTCAGGTTAATTAAAGTTTAAATCCCAAATAGCCTATACAGGTTTGATTTATCATTAAAATTGATCAATCAGTAAAATTTGGTTTTTGCAAAACCCATTCAGTAATCCAGTACTGACAGAAGTCCCGCCCCAGCGGGAATCCCATGTGGCTTCGGCCCAAGGAAGAAGTGTACCATAGTGGGGAGTGTTCCCAACATTTAATCTACTGTTTACACTTATGATATCCAATCAATGGAGATTGTATGGATTATCATCTCATTCAATTTAATAAGTTAAATTGTTGAACATACCTTAATGTTCTTCCAATCAAATGAGACACTTTTAAAACTTCTCATATTAACCTGTTATGGCTAGGGGGCAGTATTTTCACGGCTGGATAAAAAACGTACCCGATTTAATCTGATTATTAGTCCTGCCCAGAAACTGGAATATGCATATAATTATTAGCTTTGGAGAGAAAACACTCCAAAGTTTCTGAAACTGTTTGAATGGTGTCTGTGAGTATAACAGAACTCCTATGGCAGGCAAAAACCTGAGATGCTTCTGTTCAGGAAGTACCCTGTCTGAACATTTCTTGCCCTTCTTTATTATCTCTATCGTTTACAAAGGATCTCTGCTCTTACGTGACACTTCACACGTCGCCAATGAGGTCTCATAGCCCGGGAAAAACAGGAATGACGTAATTCAAAGCCCTGGCTGAAACAAAGGAGAGCAAAAGCTGAGTGGTCACTCAATGGACTAAGCCTTAGGCGCGTGACACGCCCCGCCCCCGGCTTTCGGTTTTTTCCTCAGTTTACAGACAGGCAGATTCCCGGTCGGAATATTATCGCTTCTCTACGAGATAAATTGCATAAATATTGGTTTTAAACAGCGGTTGACATGCTTCGAAGTACGGTAATGGAATATTTAGAAATTTTTTGTCATATTTTGCGTCATGCTCGTGGCCGAGATTTAGCGTTGGGATAGTGTCTAGAACGCACGAACAAAACGTCGCTGTTTGGATATAACGATGGATTATTTGGGACCAAACCTACATTTGTTATTGAAGTAGAAGTCCTGGCAGTGTATTCTGATGAAGAACAAGCAAGGTAAGAACATTTTTCTTATAGGAAATGTGATTTTGGTGAAGGCTAAACTTGCAGGGTGTCTAAATAGCTAGCCCTGTAACGCCGGGCTATGTACTTACATTATTGCAAAATGTGCTTCATCCGAAAAGCTATTTTAAAATCGGACATATCGAGTGCATAGAGGAGTTCTGTATCTATAATTCTTAAAATAATTGTTATGCTTTTTGTGAACGTTTATCGTGAGTAATTTAGTAAAATCACCGGAAGTGTTCGGTGGGAATGCTAGTTCTGAACGTCACATGCTAATGTAAAAAGCTGGTTTTTGATATAAATATGAACTTGATTGAACAGACATGCATGTATTGTATAACACAATGTCCTAGGAGTGTCATCTGATGAAGATCATCAAAGGTTAGTGCTGCATTTAGATATGGTTTGGGTTTATGTGACATGATATGCTAGCTTGAAAAATGGCTGTGTGATTATTTCTGGCTGGGTACTCTGCTGACATAATCTAATGTTTTGCTTTCGCTGTAAAGCCTTTTTGAAATCGGACAGTTTGGTTAGATAAAGGAGAGCCTTGTCTTTAAATAGCTGTAAAATAGTCATATGTTTGAAAAGTGTAAGTTTTCGGATTTAGAGGAGTTTGAATTTCGCGCCCCGCCCATCATTGGATATTGGAGCAATCGTTCCGCTAGCGGAACGTGTAGATGTAAGAGGTTTAACCTGGATGAAGAAACCTCTAAGGTTAATTCAAGTTTAATACCCAGATAGCCTACCCAGGTAGGATTAATCATTGGCATTGATTAATTCATTCAATTTGCTTTTGCAAATTCATTCATATCCAACTTCCACATTACTGGTACAGTACTGATGGTTCGTCAACATCTATAAATAGATTAAACTTGTCTTTGCAGCTTCCAATGAATTCCAAACCCAAACATTGAAAAAAAATAGGAACATTTTTCCTCTAAATTTTTCTAATAATGTGCAAGCTACCAAAGGAGGTGGTCACCACTCCTCCGCTAATTAGGGAACCTCCACCCATAAAAGGATTGATCTCTGACCTCAGCAGCGATACCAACCCTAAATATGCCATTAGTGAAAAATCAGCCGAAATTGCGAACGCTGTCCAAAATCAACCATCAAACACAGGCTTTGTGACGGTTCTCTCCACTTTAGCACTTATGTATCGCCATCAAAGGTTGGCATCGATCCAATACCACAGTGCACAGCTGAAGCACGTGCAAGACATGGCTAACATGAGGGCAAAGGTAGAGAGAACTGAGCAACTATTGACATGAGCAGGAAATGAAAACATTCTGCTAATCGGAACAATTAAAAGTAATTGCAAATACTTATGACGATGAACGAGCACAAGCTCTTCAACAAAATCGTCTTCTACAGGAACAAAATCATATGCTACAGGAACAACTCGATTTAGCCAAAACTAAATACGATGATGTCCACGCCAAACTAGATAAATCTGAAGAGTTATCTACAAACAGGAGCGCTCAACTTGACAACATGCATGCTGTTTTGTTGAATGTTACTCAAAATAACACGGTGCTCCTCAAAGCGCTGCAGACCAAAGACGATCAGTTAATGAACACAGTGACAAAGTTGGATGATAAATCAGCAGAACTTATTGAAGTTGCTGACCAAATGAATGATGAGAGAACTCAGGTGATGAGGATGGAAATATTGATTTCTAAGCAAGTAGAGGAAATCTCATCACTGAATCTCTCGCTCTGTACTCGAGACCTCTATCTGCAAACCATGACAGATAAGTTTGAGACCGAAAGGAGCAGGTGTGACACTCACGTGTCCAAAATTGGTACTCTAAGCGCTCAAGTGGACTCTGCAATGCAGCAGAAGACCACCCTTAGGTACCATCTGGAGGAAGTCCAGAATGGTCACGCTCTACAGCATGACTACCCATCCAAGCAACCGGAGTCCGGTACTCAAAGGAGTGAAGACAATAGGTTTCAGACATTGCCTCCATCATGTGTCCCTCAGTCTTCTCCTCTTGGCCATTCGGCACTGAGTAATATGGAGCCTCTTGGCCAACAAAGCCTAAGCTTGGCTTCTCCTCTTGGCCTTTCGGCCCCAATTTCTCCACAGGATGAAGCCAATCCTCTCCGCCCGCTTGGCGCGGAATACCTTGACAAACTCGTCAAGAATTTCCCCATCTTTGACCCCGTTCCAGGTCAGCCAAACGATACTGAGACGTTCCTAGCTGACATAGAGGACGCGTTGGGTGGCTACCCGAACGCTACGGGTTCTGACAGGGTTTACCTGTTGAAGCGAACGTCGAATAGACACGTGACGAGGTTCATTCGCCTACCACAGCAACACGTGCTAAATGACTACGCTAAAGTTGCCACAGCTTTGAAATTAGAATTCAGTGGTTCAGCGACTCGCAAACACGATAGCTCACTGGCTAACACGGTCAAACAAGCTCGGAACGAACACCCACAAGATTTCTATCATAGGCTTCGTTCAGCTTACTTTGGCCTACTCACGGAAACAGGAATGGAAGAGCTGTTACCATTCAAACAAATGTTTCTGTCGAACATGTATCCCACCTTCATTACCTACTTGGGCCTTGCAGCCCACGTTGGCTTGCCTATCTTACAACTCAGAGAGCTTGCAAGCACAGCTTTTGAGGCATCAAAAGCTTGCAACGGTAAGAGCCCTGACCACTCGGTTTTGAAGTTTGACCAGGAGCACTCACTCCAGTTAGAGGGTGCATTATCAGGTATTGGAGCGTTGAGAGCTGACGCACAACAACAGTTTCTACCACGAAACCATGATTCCAATAACCGCCGCGGTCGAAATAACTGTAAAGTATGTCGCCTTCAAAACGACTACCGCTACAATCGACCCGTTCGCTACGTTCCTGCACCCAACCCACGCAAAGTGTCAGAACACAAGGGTAACAAAGGGTTGAAGGACGATCAAAACGTAGACCAATGTTCTCCAGAAGTTCCACTACGTGAAGAACTAAAGCTAGAACAATTTGAGAAAAGGGTAAAAGATAAGTCACAAGGACTAGACGGGGAATTACCGGACACCAGGTCCGCAGAAATTAACACCCATAGCAAGGACGTTAAAGTTCAAATTTCTCCCGCTCTCATTCAAGACCCTATCCAGGGCCCGCTTGATCAAGAAACAAGCCCCCGGGCTTTGTCTGTAAACTCTGATACAAAAGTTGCGAAGAAAAAGGTCAAACGCTTCGTTAAAGCCAAGCCCACTCAAAATCGGAAAAGTCAATCTACTTCCACCTTGAACAGAAATGGCACATCACGTCGTTGCGAACGACCACTCCACTTTGTGGGGAATATGTCCACTAACCACGAATCTAAACGGCCATACCTGGAAACAGTCCTGGAGGACTGCTTAACTTGTCATGCGCTAATTGATACGGGTGCGACAATATCACTCATCTCTCAAACATTGTTTGATGATCTCAAAAGGGCTTTGAAGCCAACTAAACGTTGGTTAAAAGTGGAACGATGCGACACTACACTTCGAGGGGTCACTCAGACTACCTCGCCTCTCACATTGAGAGTCATGCTGAAACTACAGTTCAAGGACGTATTGCTCGTTCACCCTGTGTATGTTACCAGCCTCGAAACTGTACCCCTGCTACTTGGAGCAGACTTGATGGATCGATTACTCCCATTGATGGATTGGAAAACCAACCAGGTATGGTCACAGGCCACAGTGCCTTCTCCACTGACCACACTGTCCTCCCCTAACGCTAGCTGCAACGCAGTCATTCACGAGGGGTATATGTCGAAAGCACCCCTTGGGAAAAAGACGTTTAGAAACCTCTTGGTGCAGAATCCGATCCAAGGAGATATTACGATATCTCGACACATTCCATCAGCCAATCTGATTGACCATTCTTTTCATGATTTCGAGCCAGCTGTCTCTGTGAATGAGCAACTTCCCTCCTCCTTGCAGTCGTGCAATACGGTAGTTGAGATGAACTTCTCTTGCCCTTCGGACACTTCCGCAAGCACTGCGGCCGTCTCAGCAAGAAAAACATTGATGCGCAGAGTACACTCTGCTTCCGATGATACACCTTCTGCTTTGTTGGGGACTGTCACCCCTTACAATGACACTAATGGCGTCAGTCCAGCAACTGACCCGATGACTCCCACTGGTGAAACACTTTGCGATATCACAGACCGATATCCTCATCTCAGTTTGCAGGTACTGAAGAGGTTGCCACACGCGGACGCGGTGGTGACTGACAGACCTCGGCAGCCACTGAGAATGTTGAAGCACAAACACCAGGAGATTTGGTTGAAAGGTTACAGCCATTCTCATAATAACGCGGCCACTGACAACTCGTACATGGGGTCCGACCTTTTCGTTTGCGCCTCGGACACCAACACCACCCTCTGGTGGGGGGGTCCCGAGACACAAGGGGGGGAATAGTAGCCCAGACCCATGATGAGCCTCATCGAGGCCGGTGGGGGGGTCGAGACTACGGACAACACCGTACGAGGCCGTCAGAGCATAAATCAAATCTAGTTGTAAACTCCCCTATGAGAACAGTGAGGAACAGACAGGCCCCTAGACGGGGATTATCTTAGAACACATCTAAGATAGTTCTGAGGTGTACCACACTGGTCGTAAAGGAAGTCCAGTGGACTTGTCCACCTCCAAAACAAATGGCAACAATAATCATTCCTTGCCATGTGTAGGTTCAACTACAATACAACTAGTAATATGCTCCAATCATGTGTTCCGGTAGATAATATTTCAGAATAAATCGGTAGGACAACTGGACCCCTTGAATACCAGTGCCAATACCACAGTCAGTCCAGCAACACTCAGTAAGAGGATTAGTTACCTCACAAGTTAAATTGCTATTGATAATAGCGTCATAGGAGTCGCTCAGAGTGCAACACGGGGAAGGGAATCTCCATTGCACTCTTCCAATGGTTAACACATGCCACTAATAAATAGAACCCTCCATTCAGGAGAAAAGTTATTAGAAGTCATGAACCATGATCACACCACGTATGACTGGTCCAATACT
Organism: Salmo trutta; assembly: GCF_901001165.1. NCBI lineage: Eukaryota > Metazoa > Chordata > Actinopteri > Salmoniformes > Salmonidae > Salmo > Salmo trutta. Next base: position 25,933,186 of record NC_042986.1, read on the forward strand.
TAAAGAGTACTTCCGTCGTGAGGTTAGCTCGTCCGTGGATAACATAGCTATGAAATAGACTTCATACCTACCGCCACTACAATAGTGGAAGACACCGTGACTTGTAGAAAACTACTACAGACTCCCTTGACACCAATTCTGACTGACCTCCAGGCATTGACCTGAAAATTACCTGACTATGTCAGACTCATTCTGAACAAGTTGCAATCTGCCAGGATACTTGGTTTTCTTCCCTTGACATGCGCGATTGTGTAAGCATAAACGCACATGCACAACGGAACATCCAATTAGGATTTATGCTAGGATCACTTAAGGGTCCAAGCAAAATACCAGCCTTAGTAAAGTTGAACATTTACTTCTAGGCCTTTGACTCTACAGCACTCACCAGTTTTCTAACCAGAAGTCCATAGGTCATCACTGTAGACTGCCCAAAACTAGTGCCTTACAGCTGTAGACTTATCATATAGTTGTCAACTTAGGATAGTACCCTAAGCGCCACCCCGCAAATTAGGAAAGCCCTAAATATGTCATTAGACAATGCCATGATAGGGTCAGACGACGGGTCCGGAACGGCAATCCCAATCCGGACATCCGCTGCCGAGTCATGGAACGGACTTCTTCATTTGCAGAGACCCTACCCGGGTCGACCACCAGAGGGGGGGACTGCAATAGCAACCACCAACTGGACATCTGCTGCCCAGCCTTGGAGCGGACTTCTTCATTTGCAGACACCCTACCCGGGTCGACCGCCAGATGGGGACCACAACAATGATCCACAACCAGGACAACCCACGTTCATTTTTATGTTGGTTTACAACATGCAGTTTAATCGCAAGATTGAACCCAACATGGGGGGACTGTCATGACGTTGGCCTGTGGGTAAGGTTTATGACCCCCCCCATAAATACCTTTCTCCCTTCCCCTCTCTGACCCTACTGAAGGACTTGAATAGCCTGTGTTAAATATAGAGAGTCTGGGAACATCAAACAAATGGGGAAAGGAACCATATTTTGGTAATAAAACCAGTTGGAAATATGCTTTGGAACGTAATGAGTATGGGTTCCGTTGTTATCTGAGACATTATGACTGATGACAGGACGACATAAACTGTACCTGGGAAAGTATCCACCCTCTAGTTATCAGAGTCACATGGAATTGTTATGCAATTGAAATGTTTGATATTGAAATTGTTTGTTAGGAGATTAAATGTAATTTTAGCTTCCAAATGAGAGATTTGGGTTTTCATAAGGAAAGTGCCCTGCTTGATCAGTCGCCCACCCCTGTGAAGAGGAGGGGTTATAAACGATGAAACACATCCCTCCCCCCTCTCCACTATATAAGCCTTTGACGAAAAGATAACCAGGTAGTTCCAGTACGGGAGGTCTGCAGCCTCTACGTTAGAAAGACACACATGTCAAGGATAGAACTAAGCCAACCTCGGCGTGAGCTATGGTATGAACTTTGAGCTTATTCACTACAGAAGTGCTACTTCCTAGCCGTTGAGTTAGCAGCGGCCGCTGTAGACGTGGGCTAGGGAAGGACGGACGATGGATCCAGTCTAACAGACGGACGAAGATACCACCACGTATCCAATTTACCACCAGAGACATTCTTAAGAGTTTACAGGAAGATCTGTTGGCCAACCCGGCCAGCATCTACGACCAATCTACCGAAGCGCAGCTCAGAGTAAATATTTATTGCATTTTCCTTTTCCAAATGGGCGGTAATTTAGAATGCATAAGATAATGTATTTACGATAGCCTAGCTGCTGTTTCTCTGTTCCTAAATCTTCCCGCTCTTTCATTCAAGCCCAGCCCCCTTTCCTTTGTGTAACCAGCCATGATACAGGTTCCGTCCACCAGGACGTTTTCTGTATGACATCATTTGTATTCTGTGTATATGTAATTCTGTGTGATTAGTTTAGGTATTTAGTAAATAAATGATTAAACCCAATTTTGTATTGCTGATTCAACTTGTTAGCCAGGGTTCATGAAGATAGCCAAGAATTTACAACTTTCATTATGAGACTGAAAATAAGATAAGGGTTAATATTGACTGCTATCGATGTAAAATATTACTAAATATTTTAAGAGTTTATTCGGAAGATAACGGCTCTATAAACATTCTTCCGTGGTGCCCCGACTTTCTAGTTAATTACATTTACATGATTAGCTTAATCAGGTAATATTAATTACAGAGAAATAATTTTATAAGTTAGCATGTCATATCACTTAATCCGGCATAGCCAAAGACACGACATGAGCTTTGAGGGCACTATGGTGTTGAACGCTGAGCTGTAGTCAATGAATTGCATTCTCACATAGGGGTTCCTTATGTCCAGGTGTTAAAGGGCAGTGTGGAGTGCAATAGAGATTGCATCATCTGTGGATCTGTTGGGGCGGTATGCAAATTGGAGTGGGTCTAGGGTTTCTGGGATGACAGTGTTGATGTGAGCCATGGCCAGCCTTTCAAAGCACTTCATGGCTACAGACGTGAGTGCTACGGGTCGGTAGTTATTGACGCAGGTTACCTTAGTGTTCTTGGGCACAAGGACTATGGTGGTCTGCTTGAAACATGTTGGTATTATAGATTCAGACAGGGCGAGGTCGAAAATGTCAGTCAAGACACTTGCCAGTTGGTCAGCGCATGCTCGGAGTACATGTCCTGGTAATCCGTCTGGTCCTGTGGCCTTGTGAATGTTGACCTGTTTAAAGGTCTTACTCACATCGGCCCTGGAGAGCATGATCACACAGTCATCCGGAACAGCTAATGCTCTCATGCATGTTTCAGTGTTACTTGCCTCGAAGGAGCATAGAAGTAATTTTGCTCATCTGGTTGGCCCGTGTTACTGGGCAGCTCTCAGCTGTGCTTCCCTTTGTAGTCTGTAATAGTTTTCTCAGCATATGTGGGAACTATTTCTAGACTGTTTGAAAAGCATTCCAGGTGAATCTGGTTGAAAGAATGCCAAGAGTGTGCAAAGCTGTTGTGAAGGGAAAGGTTGGCTACTTTGAAGAATCGAAAATATAATATATATATTGATTTGTTTAACACTTTTTTGCTTACTACATGATTCCATGTGTGTTATTTCATAGTTTTGATGTCTTCACTATTATTCTACAATGTAGAAAATATAAAAAATAAAGAACACTGTGTCCAACATTTTGACTGGTACTGTATATAAAAAAACTACAGTCACCTGATAGCCATATGCTAAAATAACATATAGCAATGAAGAAAAAAAGAAGGATATCCTTCTGAGATCCCCTGAGAATGACAAGATTCCATCAGATCATGCTCTTGTCTGATATTTGTGATTTAGAATAGGTATATTATGTAAGATGTGTGGTCCATTATCTTTAACTTCTTTTTCAAAAGTTACAAGAAATTATTACAAAATTGAGTCTTTCTTACTTCGCTTCAGGCATGACATGACCCAGATATGTAATCCAGCTCTGTGTGCCTGCTTTCATGTGTGTGTGTGTGTGTGGGTGTGTGTGTTTGGTTTTACTATCTTTGTGGGGACCGCAAGTCCTCACAGAGATAGAAAAACAAGGAACATTTGGACAAGTGGGGACATTTTGCCCATCCCCACAAGGAAAACAGTTATTTTAGGTTTAGGGGTTAGGTTTAGGGTTAGGGCATAAGGTTAGGGTTAGGTTTTAGGAAAATAGGATTTTGAATGTGAATCAATTGTTTGGCCCCCACAAGGATAGTTAAACAAACGTGCAAAAGACTGTTACTCTGCCATTCCAGAAACTTGTATTTTTCCAATTACTTTTGTACATCATTTATATTCGTCATCTGTTATTGTTCAAGCCACATTTTTTGTGATTTATTGCCAAAAGAAAAATATTTGACAATTGAATAAACATGAACATTTGCCAAAGGATTTCTTCTTTTTCCCACTGCTTTTGAATGGGTTAACTCGAATTATATACTGGGTGGTTCGAGCTCTGAATGTTGATTAGTTGAAAGCTGTGGTATATCAGATCGTATATCACTGGTATGACCAAAAATGACTTTTTACTGTTCTAATTACGCTAGAGGCATCACTACAGACCCTGGTTCGATTCCAGGCTGTATCACAACCAACCGTAATTGGGAGTCCCATAGGACAGCGCACAATTGGCCCAGCGTCGTCTGGGTTTGGCCGGGGTAGGCTGTCATTGTACATAAGAATTTGTTCTTAACTGACTTGTCTAGTTAAATAAAAAAATTATAGCAATAAGGCACCTCGGGGGTTTGTGGTATACGGCCAATATACCACGGCTATCGGCTGTATCCAGGCACTCTGCGTTGCATTGTGCATAAGAACAGCCCTTAGCCGTGATATATTGACCATGTAAGGGACCCCCTCATGCCTTATTGCTTAAATATACTCTGTGACATCCATGGCTATTATATTTGTGTCTAGAATACCTACTCCCACTTGTCGTTGATAGCCTGAACAAACATGAAAGAACTTTCGATAAAACTTCTAGAATTATTTCCGTAACACAAATTACAACCTGTACTTAATTAAAACAAAACAAAAGTAGAATCAGGTATCATATTGATTGTCTGTCCCTAAATCCTTTTAATATCCCTATTAAGTGGCATTGACTTTATCACAATGAATAGGCTAACACTCCAGAAACTTTAAGCATTGTAATTACACCACTGGGTGGTTGACATGGGAAGAATTAACTATAAAGTGGCAACAGATATTTAACAAAACTGACAATATAAGTAGTGCATTGCAACCAACTTTGCTACTTGTAATTTTAGCAGCACAGACAGAGCACTGTGAAAAACCTACCACTTGGTTGCCTCCATTAGATTACCAAAAAAGTCTATAAATACAGTATAGAAATAAAGCTGTAGTATAAATACTCCTGGATTTGTTCTCTCAGAGCAGGAGGTTAATAAGAGGTATGGATCAATTCTCACCTTATTGGAGAGTAATTCAAGCTGTCTAACAATGTTTTATTTGGCCACGTGCACTTCAATATGAAACTTAATCACATTCTCTCCAAACCATTATTTAAAAGCTCATCCATGCCTCAAAATGGTGTGTGTGTGCGTTTGTACATGTCTGCGTGCATGTGTGTGTGTGTGTGTGCGTGTGAGAGAGAGTATGTGTGAACTTTATGAATCAAAGTAACATATTAACATGCATGTACGCTCACATGCACACACGCAAAGACACATACGCTGACAGCAGTGACTCCTTCAGGGTTACCTAGTAGGACTTGGCCCAGATGGTTGGGAGCGTGTGTAATGGGAGATGCCATCCTCCTTTCCCGAGAGCCATAACTCAGTTGCTCCGTTATTACATCGACACAAATGACTGCTTCACAGACGTCTCCATATCAGGCCCAGTATCAGGCCATATTCCTGTATAAAAAACAGACAGAGCACATGGAAAATCACCAGCCACTTTAAAGGGGAATAAATGATTCTGGTTGTGGGCTGGAATGTATTTTGACACTTTTATTCACTCCAAAAGGAGTCCAGCAGAAAACTGAAATACAATAAAATACTTCATTAATTTCCTTGTCACCTGTTGAAATTTGGCAGCAAATGTTTTTTGGGAGAAGAGGTGTCTGCTCAGGCTTAACTGTGTGTGACATAGACAACTCCTTCACCCTCTGCCCCAATCTTAGGTTCTGTCCTTGTACTGACAATACATACACTTTACAGTAGCATTCACTCCTCTTAATACCATTTCAGTTTACACATTAAGATCACCATCACCATCAACCCAAGGTCTGAATCACAACAGCTAGTTTATGTAGCAACCATCCTTTGGGTAATATTCAATATCCCTGGTGCCTCTCCAAACTTGTCTCTGCTGCTTTGAAGATGTGACTTTCTCCTGCCCCCAGGGTATTTACATGGTCTTCTGTCTCTGTCTACAGCTGGTGGGTAAGGAGTCTAGATCCAGCTGTGATTGCTTTGGCTGCTGCTACAGCATTGTCCAGGGTCCTGACTCGTCCAGACCTCTGGTGGTGCTGAACGGACAGCTGAGGCTTCAGTGTGTCTCTGCACACAGCTGTTACTCTCACACAGTCTAATTTGCCTAGCAACATGTAGTGCATCAGTAGGAGTGGTCTTTATATCAGGAGAATGAAAAACATCTCAGTCAAATGTTTCAGCAATTCCTCACACCATTACTGTTTGTTGTTGAGGCAACAATGGTTAATATGTGTGTGTGTCTGTGTGTTTGTGTGGCATGTGTGTGTCTGTGTGAGTGTGGCTGTGGAGTGCGTGTGTCTGTATGAGTGTGTGTGGCGTGTGTCTGTGTGAGTGTGTGTGTAATAGTTCACCCCGCTATTAATTTACAGCTCCAGTTAAAATAACAACAACAGACCCTGACAACAGTAATAAGGACGATGGCAACAGGGAACCTAATTAAATCATGTGCCTCCTGACCTGCGGAGATGTGTGACAGCCAGCCTGAGAGGACGGAGGGAGGGAGGGATAGACAGAGGGAGAGGGAAAGGGAGAGATGGCGAGGAAGAGGGAGGTCTGGGGGTCCTCAGCAACTCTAATTGGGAGAGCTGTGTGAAGTGTAATTTCACTCATCTGCAGTAACTTCTCCCAGGGTCATTATGACAACACCCTGGATTAATTGAACTGAAAGCTAGAGATGGGGGAATAAGGAGGAGGAGGAGTGAAGTCGTAGGAGAAGGGCCCAGGGCTGAGGGATGGATGTCTGCTTCTTTATTAGTGCAGACAGAGAAAGAAAGAAAGAAAGAAAGAGAGAATGGGTTAGAGAGAGACAAATAGAGAGAGAGAGAGAGAGAGAGAGAGAGAGAGAGAGAGAGAGAGAGAGAGAGAGAGAGAGAGAGAGAAAAAAAACATTGCCTTGGCCTCCAGACTGCAGCTTGCAGCTCGTGACAAAAGGCAGTGTGAGGAACAGGGTATTCTTTACGCCTCGTCCCCCCACTGCAGCTGGAGCCACTGCTAATCTGACAGCCATGTCTGTAAATTGCATCGCCACTGCCATTGTTCACACTGGAAGTAAATAAAAATAAAAAACTTTTTTCTCACAGATTGTATCCTTAATTTCATCATTCAGAAGTGGGACAAAGCAGCAAGCCAGCGGTCTTTAGATGCTATATTTAGCACAGTAGCCTTAATGTTTACCAAAGGGTTTACCATGCAGATGGATAGAGCACTTCGTCTATATAATCCTCTTAAAGCATACAATATCACTTACCAAGCACATACCCTAACATAACTATTATTCATCTAAATCTGCTGTCTATCGGAGGTGCTTGGCAGAGGATTTTAGTGTGACACCGTAAATGCTGACGTAAGGTCAAATCAAAACCGATTGGGGAAGAAATCTAGTGGGACACATTTAAACCGTGTCAAGGATTAAAAGACAGGAAGTCATCAAAAGACAATGAATTTGACTCCAATGTATTTTTTTGTTTGGAAGCCAGCATTGGCTGAGGAAAACTGACTAACACAACAGAAAGGAATATAGACTACCAATGTAAAATGCTATTCCAGGTACTAAGAGAGGTATATTTCACACAAAGACCCCTCTAGGTGAATAACAGTGTGTTTAGAGGGGGTCTGTTCCAGGTAAACAGAAGGGAGAAGCAGGTGGGGCCACCTAGGATACAAACGAAGGTGTGTGAGAGGTGGTGGTGGTGGTGGTGGTGGTGGGGGGGGGGTGTCTCTGTCATAAAGAGAGTGGAGTAGAAAGACCAGATTTAAGCCACTCATCTATTTAATCTGGAGCTGATCCATATTTTCCACAAGGCAAGTGGAAGCCGCTCAATTGTTCCACTTGGCATGGTCAATATCATAGACTCCCAAAGGTCAGGGATGAACTGGACATTTGATTGTAATTACTACATTCAAGAAATCTTAATTCGATCTGAAATGTGTATGGCAGTAGTGTTTCACTTCTCAAAAGCAATGCCTTTCAGTCTTTGCTAATCCTTCGCAGTTCACATCCATTTTTGTCCAACATAGGGTTAAAAAAATAAGATATTTCATGCTGAAACCCTCAAATTGAACACCAATGATATTTCCTAAATTGATGGTTTATATTAGGATAATGTTTTACTGCTTTATCATTCTATTTTTATTTTAAAATAATATTATTTCAAAAAAATATATTCAGTGCCGGTCAAAAGCTTTGACACACCTACTCATTCCAGAGTTTTTATGTATTTTTACTATTTTCTACATTGTAGAATAATAGTGAAGACATCACACCTCTGAAATAACACACATGGAATCATGTATTAACCAAAAAAGTGTAAAATACATAAAAATAAATGTTTTATTTGAGATTCTTCAAAGTAGCCACCCTTTGCCTTGCTGACAGCTTTGCACACTCTTGGCATTCTCTCAACCAGACTCATGCGGTAGTCACCTGGAATGCATTTCAATTAACATGTGTGCCTTGTTAAAAGTACATTTGTGGAATTTCTTTCCTTCTTAATGTGTTTGAGACATTCAGTTGTGTTGTGACAAGGTGGGTGGTATACAGAAGATAGCCCTATTTAGTAAAAGACCAAGTCCATATTATGGCAAGAACAGCTCAAATAAGCAAAGGAAAACTACAGTCCATCATTACTTTAAGACATGAAGGTCAGTCAATCCGGAACATTTCAAGAAATTTGAACGTTTCTTCCAGTGCAGTCGCAAAAACCATCAAGTGCTATGATGTAACTGGCTCTCATGAGGACCGCCACAGGAAAGGAAGACCCAGAGTTACCTCTGCTGCAGAGGATAAGTTCATTAGAGTTACCAGCCTCAGAAATTGCAGCCCAAATAAATGCTTCACAGAGTTCAAGTAACAGACACATCTCAACATCAACTATTCAGAGAAGACTGCATGAGTCAGGCCTTCATGGTCGAATTGCTGCAAAGAAACCACTACTAAAGGACACCAATAAGAAGAGACTTGCTTGGTCCAAGAAATATGAGCAATGGACATTAGACAGGTGTAAATCTGTCCTTTGGTCTGATGAGTCCAAATTTGAGATTTTTGGTGCCAACCGCCGTGTCTTTGGGAGACGCAGAGTAGGTGAACGGATGATCTCCACATGTGTGGTTCCCACCGTGAAGCATGGAGGAGGAGATATGATGTTGTGGGGGTGCTTTGCTGGTGATACTGTCTGTGATGTATTTAGAATTCAAGGCACACTTGACCAGCATGGCTACCACAGCATTCTGCAGCGATATGCCATCCCATCTGGTTTGCGCTTAGTGGGACTATCATTTGTTTTTCAACAGGACAATGACCCAACACACCTCCAGGCTGTGTAAGGGCTATTTGACCAAGAAGGAGAGTGATGGAGTGCTCCATCAGATGACCTGACCTCCACAATCACTGGACCTCAACCCATTTGAGATTGTTTGGGATGAGTTGGAATGCAGAGTGAAGGAAAAGCAGTGGGAACTCCTTCAAGATTGTTGGAAAAACATTCCAGGTGAAGCTGTTTGAGAGAAGGCCAAGAGTGTGCAAAGCTGTCATCAAGGCAAACAAAGGGTGGCTACTTTGAAGAATCAAAAATCTAAATATATATTGATTTGCTTGACACTTTTTTAGTCACTACCAAATCAAATGAAATTGTTTTAGACACATTCGCATAATACAACAGGTGTAGTAGACCTTACAGTGAAATGCTTACTTATGAGCCCCTGACAAATAATGCAGTTTAAAAAAATAAGGAAAAGAATAAGAAATAAAAGTAACAAATAATTAAAGAGCAGCAGTAAAATAACAATAGCGAGACTATATACAGGGGGTACTGGTACTGATTCATTGTGTGGGGGCACCGGTTAGTTGAGGTAATATGTACATGTAGGTAGAGTTATTTAAGTGACTATGCATAGATGATAACAACAGAGAGTAGCAGCGGTGTAAAAGAGGAGGGGGGCAATGCAAATAGTCTGGGTAGCCATTTGATTAGATGTTCAGGAGTCTTATGAGTTGGGGGTAGACGCTGTTTAGAAGCCTCTTGGACCTATACTTGGCGCTCTGGTACCACTTACCGTGAGGTAGCAGAGAGAACAGTATGACTAGGGTGGCTGGAGTCTTTGAACATGTTTAGGGCCTTCCTCTGACACCACCTGGTATAGAGGTCCTGGATGGCAGGAAGCTTGGCCCCAGTGATGTACTTAGCCGTTCTCACTACCATGTGTAGTGCCTTGAGGTCGGAGTGTTATTAGTAAACTTTAGACTGATACTGTATATTACATGTCATAAGGCCACAAAGAAGGCCAGAGATAATTATAAATGCCTGTGATAATCCGAAGTACCCAAAAAAGCGACTAGATGTCATCTAATAATATTCCATATATTCTGTGAAAGTTACAAAAATGTGGACAGTTCTCCCGCTTGCTCCCGCTCCCACTCTCTGGTGCTCGAGGGCAACAGGCTACCCATCATTACGCACACCTGTCACCATCATTACGCGCATCAGCGCTTCATTGGACTCACCTGGACTCCATCACTTTATTGATTGCCTCCTCTATATCTGTCTATTCCTCAGTTTGATCCCTGTGTCAGCATTAATGTCGTTATGTTCCCCTTGTCCAGACGCTGTCCCTGTTCTGTTTCATGTCTGTCCATCCATTAAATATTCACTCCCTGTACTTGCTTCTGTCAGGGCTTTCAGAAGGATCGGACCAATACGCAGCGTGATCGTAGTTCCACATCTTTTATTCAGTCGTGAAACTAATGCAATAAACCATAAACTTGAAGTACAAAAACAAGAAAGCCGTGACGCAGAGCAGGCATACACTACTCACAAAATAATCACCCACAAAACACCAGTGGGACAAACATCAACTTAAATATGGCCTCCAATTAGAGACAACGACAACCGGCTGACTCTAATTGGAGGTCATGCCAAACAAAAACGAACCTAGAAATACAAAACTAGAAACTAAACATAGAAATACAAAAACGGCAAACACCCCCTGTCACGCCCTGACCCACTCTACCATAGAAAATAACAACTTACTATGGTCAGGACGTGACAGCTTCTCGTCTCCCAGTGTCTGTCACAGTATTTTACTGGTAAACTTATACATTTTCCAGTAATATACACTGTTTTTGCAACCGTAGAAAGAATGAATGTTCTGTATATATGTCAACCTCAATCAGACTCTCTGAGTACATATTCAGTCCACCAGGGAATAATATAAATCTCAGCTGAGAGAAATCTCAGCTGAGAGACTGTAACATCCTCCTGATATACGGTCCTAAGGAATACTATATTTTCAACAGGAGGACCCCCCTCTGTTCATGACTTGAACATTTAAAAAGTGTTCCTTGTTCCTTTTTCTAAACCTATTGGAGCACTAATAGAAAAGTAGGCAAGGAGACATTTGGGAACCATTTCCTTGTGATATAACTAAGCATTGTTCCAGGAATCCTAAACTGTGAGACAGTTCTGCCTCCCTCCTCTCCTTATCCCCCTCGCGTCCCCTTCCCTGAGGCGGTTGAGCAGGCTTGAGTCAAGCTGCACTGAGCAGCACGCCTACCAACTCACCCAGAGGGGTGACAAGGAACATATTGCCGCCCCTGCCTCACACTTCCAGAATTAAACATTAACTCATAGGCTCTGAAACTTTAATATGTGTGTGTGCATCAGCTGGGAATGTGGATTTCTATCTGCTAGGCAAGGATGGGGTCACTGGGTTTGTTTGGATGGGAGAGGAACAGCCTAACAGGTAAGGTCAGGTGAGGTTTCTCATTGGAGGGAGTATTGGTGGTGCAGATACTGGATGTGTTTGGAAGGAGTGAGGTTGTATTACAATGTTAGGAGGAGGAATATATCAATATGTTTTCAAGTATTATTTGAACTGAAATTTAACTTAAATGTTGAGTGACACATTGGGCATGAATAACAATAAATGTAGGTGAAATGGAATTGCCTAAGAATAGAAAATACCACACACATAAAATATGGAGACGGAAGGTGTTCAGAATTCCATAAAACCCTCCACAATTTCCTCCATGATTTCCAACTGAGCAAATACAACAATGACATAACAATTCCTGTATGTGTGCCTCATAAATCCTTGTGTGTGTGTGTGTGTGTATCTGTGTCTGTGTGTGATTGTATGTGCTTAGAGAGAAAGAGAAGAGAGAGAGTGTGTGTGCGTGTCTTTATCCACAGCAAATATGCAATTACCTGCTAGCACATTTCAGTTTCAATTCCAATTTTCAGTTTCAAGTTTTATTAGTCATATGTATGGGATACACATGGTATACATCGTTCAACAACAATAAGAAATAACATGACTTAGAAAATAAAATAACTTGAGACTTGGACTTGGAGCCTCAGGACTCGACTTTGACTTGAGACTGATGACTTGAAATTATCTGGCCAGGTTTTGTAAAGTTCTGTCACTCATTTTGTGGCACAGAATCTACATGGATTAATCTACACGCAGCCTGAGACAGTATCCACAGCATTGCCTTTGCAAAAAAACTGCAACAGATTGGCTAGGGAAACGCACACTCGGCACTTTGATTGGACCAGCAAACTGTCAATCAACACAGGTCGAGTGAGCTAGCAAACAGGTTGTTGATTTGCAGCTATAGGTTCGGATGCAGCGCAAACGTCAAATTGTAGGGAGAGAGGATTGTCATAATAAATAAATATGCAGTTCCAAAAATGGTTTGGTGATCAAGAATATTAACTGTTTACTTTGCAAGCTCACCAGCAACGGGGCAACAATTACAAGTATAGCTCTAATGCTATTTTGGTATGTCACAATTGCTTGATACTGCTCATTTATTTATGAAGCTTTGTTGTTCAAATGTGCGGATCTCCACTTGCAGTCTCCAAACTACCGCCAGTGGAGAGTGATTTTTTTTCTCCCCTTGTTGAAATATTTGCTGTGGCTTTCACACTTTTAAATGCCTAGGCCCTATGTGGTAAATCTATATCCTGTCTAATACTACGATAATTGCTAGCGTTTCATCATTCCATTATGTTTATTACTGTTCATTGCAACATGTAGACATTTGTTTCATGTTTGATAGGCCTACAATACATTTTAATTTTATAGCAAACCATTTCTTACCCTGCTCTGAGTGGGCACAATGTTTAATGTGCACATGAATATTCGCAAGACTGATGATGTAGAAGTTATGTTTATTTAATTCAATGTATGTATAGTTTCCTTTGTTCATATTTCCCGGGTTATATTGGTGTTCAGTTTGTCTGTGTCCTATGTCTCTGTCATTCTTGTTGTGCGTAATAGAAGCGCACACAAGTGCCTTAGTGTGCATAGAAAAAGGCTACGTGGCCTGCGCTCCATGCTTTGGAGTTGAATAAGAGAAAATGATTGTTCCATGTACATTTTTGGTCTATGTACTCTCCTAACATAATCTAATATTTTGCTTTCGCTGTAAAGCCTTTTTGAAATTGGGTTAGATTAACGAGAGTCTTATCTTTAAAATGGTGTAAAATAGTTGATTGTTTGAGAAAATTGAATTGTGGTATTTTAGTTGTTTTTGTATTTTGCGCCATGCGATTCCATTGGCTGTTGGCTAGGGGTCCCGCTGGCTGTCCACAACAGGTTAACACAAAATCCAGGGAGGGGCCAGCTGAGTATAAGACTGAATCTTCTGCATATAAATGGATGAGAGAGCATCCTACTGCCTGAGCTATGTTGTTGATGTAAATCGAGAAGAACGTGGGGCCTAGGATCAAGCCTTGGGGTACACCCTTGTTGACAGAGAGGGGCTGAGATAGCAGATGTTCTGACTTTATACACTACACTCTTTGAGAGAGGTAGAAGGCAAACCAGGCCAAAGACCCCTCAAAGACACCAATACTCCTTAGACGGCCCACAATAATGGAATGGTCTACCGTATCAAAAGCTTTGGCCAAGTCAATGAAAGCACAACATTGCTTAGAATCAAGGGCAATGGTGACATCATTGAGGACCTTTAAGGTTGCAGTGACACATCCATAACCTGAGTGGAAACCAGATTGCATACCAGAGAGAATACTATAGACATCAAGAAAGCCAGTCAGTTAATTATTGACAAGTTTTTCCAACGCTTTTTATAAACAGGGAAAAATAGAAATAGGCCTATAACAGTTAGGATCAGCTTGACCTCCCCCTTTAAATAAAGGATGAAGTGTGGCTGCCTTCCAAGCAATGGGAACCTCCCCAGAGAGGAGAGAAAACTTAAAAAGGTCAGAGATAGGCTTGGTGATTATAGGGGCAGCAACCTTAAAGAAGAAAGGGTCTAAACCATCTGACCTAGAGTTTTTTGGGGGGTCAAGTTTCAGGAGCTTCTTTAGCACCGCTGAGTCAATGATCGCCTGCAGGGAGAAACTTTGTAGTGGGGCAGGGGAAAAAGAGGGAGGAGCATTGGGGCTAGTTGCATTAGAAGGGGTGGGAGAGGAGGAAATGTTGGACGGACAAGGAGGCATGGCTGAGTCAAATAGGAATCCACTTAATGAAGTGGTGATTAAAAAGCTCATCTATGTGCTTCTTGTCAGTAACAACCACATCATCAACATTAAGGGACATGGGCAGCTATGAGGAGGTGGGTTTATTCTCCAGGTCTTTAGCCGTTTTCCAAAACTTCTTGGAGAGAGAACTGCTTCTTAAAATAACTAACTTTGGCCTTCCGGATAGCCTGAGTGCATTTATTTCTCATTTGCCTGAACGAGAGCCAGTCAGCCTGAGTATGCATGTGCCGAGCCTTATGCCAAAAGCAATTCTTGGGGTGGAGTAACTCAAGATCACGGTTGAACCAAGGGCTGAACCTGTTTTTAATTCAACATTTCTTTATGGGGCGTGTTTGTTAACAATATCACTGAAAATATCAAAAAATAACTTCCAAGCGTCTTCAACAGAGCGGATCAAACTGATTCTATACCATTTTACAGAGGCCAGGTCATGAAGGAAGGCTTGCTAATTAAAGTTTTTAGCAAGCATCTATGACAAATCAGGACCGTTTCACCAAGCAGCCATTATGAACACAGGCTGTAAAACAGTGATCACTAAGGTCATTACAGGAAACACCAGATTGATACCTATCAGGATTATTTGTGAGGATAACATCGAGAGTTGCCTTTTCTGGGTGTTTGGAGTCATACCTTGTTGGATTGGTAATAATCTGAGAAATATTTAGGGAGTCCCATTGCTTTAGGACTTGGTCTGGTGGTTTAAGCATGTCCCAGTTTATGTCACCTAGCAGGACAAATTCAGACTAAGTGTAAGGGACCAGGAGAGAGCTTAGGGCAGGCAGGGTACAGGCCGGTGCTGATGGAGGATGATAATACCCAGCAACAATCAATGAAGAGCTATTTGAAAGTTTAATTCTTAAAACCAGCAAATCATATTGAGGACAGACTTGGTGGAGACAACCGAGCACTGAAGGTGATCCTTGGTAAAGATTGCCATTCCCCCACCTTTGTAATATATGTCTTGCCGAAAAGGTTATAACCAGAAAGGTTAACATCAGTATTCAAAACACTCTTTCTTAACCACGTCTCAGTAATGACCAACACATCTGGATTGGAGCTGTGAACACACACTTTCAATTGATCCATTTTAGGTAATAAGCTTCTAGTGTTAACATGCAGAAAACCAAGGCTTTTACGGGAGCAGAAATCAGTGAAACATATATCATAGCACAAGTCAGAATTGTGGCAAGCAACAGTAGATGGGCCAGGGTGTACATGCACATTTCCAGATATCATCAACAGTAATACAATCGGGGCATGGCAGAGGACAGGGAGAGCTCTGCAGTGTTGATTTATGACATTTGAATGTGCATTAGATGGCAACAAGATCATATTATACAGCAATTTCATCAGGTAACATGAATACAAAGCTGGCGAGAGATGGTTAGAATAGGATGGGAGGCCAAAAGCCTGTGTAACTAATAGAGAGTCAGAGATCCCGAGTGGGAACAAACATAGTCTGACCCACGGTTGGGTAAACAAGAACATTCATAGTTAACCCCATCACTGTCAAGAGCCAGAAGTATCTCTTTCTCTGTATCCATCAACATGAGCCCCTCCAAGTGATCTTGGGACATAGTGCTTCTCAGTCTGTTCTTTACAAACTTTAGAGTAGAGAAACTATTTTCACATGCCACTTGAGTGAGGAGGACTTTGTAGGCCAAACTAATGACACTGTAGGCATCTGTCAATAGGTTGTATCTAGATAGAATTAGATAGCATCAGATAGCACAGTTTTTGCATACACTGCAACTTATGTTCACCACCTACAGCTCTTTCTCACAGGGTCCACCGTTTCCATCTTCTTCACTGTCTTCAGGTATGTCACTAGATCTGTATCCACCCAGAGATGTCATATTTAGTCTGTCCCAGTGTGTTTCTAGGTTTGTTAACTCAGCTTGTAGAGTTCCAACAGTGGCTCTATCATCAAAGTTGAGTAATTATTCGCTAAGTTCCTCAAGCTAAATTTGTTTAACCATAAAATTACAAACTTGGGGCCAAAATAGGTGGGAATTATTCAAAAATGTGACTACAAGATTTGTTAGGGCTAGGCTTACTTCTTTCCAAATGATTAAAATAACAAGCCTATCTCACTCTGCCATGCCCTGACCTTAGAGAGCCTTTTCATTTCTCTATTTGGTTAGGTCAGGGTGTGATTTGGGTGGGCATTCTAGTTTTTCTATTTATTTGTTGGCCGGGTATGGTTCCCAATCAGAGGCAGCTGTCTATCGTTGTCTCTGATTGGGGATCATACTTAGGCAGCCTTTTTTCTCACCTTAGTTTGTGGGATCTTGTTTTTGGTACTGTGCTGTATGCCCTACTGAACGTTACGTTTTCGTTTGTTTTTGTTTCGGTGTTCATTTAATAAACGCCTACCACGCTGCACCTTGGTCCAATCCTTCCATCGACGAGCGTAACACACTCATACAGTAAGAACCGAAAGATAGTTTTAAATACTCCTGAGAACATGATGCAAGCTTATTTAATTCATGTAAAGTATAATGAAGAATATTTCAATGTGATTAATTGTATCCGTGTATGCTGCTGCCTGTTGCACCTGTTCTCCCTGGCACTGTTGTAGGTACTCGAGCTGCCACAGGCACGTCATCTTCGGGCTGACTGATTAGGGAACAAGAAGCACCTCCCTCGCTATCCCTATTGGCAGCAGCCATCCTAGGCTCACGGAACATGTCTGTTATCTTGTTGCACTTGGAAGCATCTGTCTCGAGACTGTTGCTATTTCTCGCTTAACTTCTTCACACCACCTTTTGTTTTTCTCTCCATTATGACACCACGAGGCTACTCAGAAAAGTTATTTGGAAAACATGGGTAAGACACGTAAGAAGGAACGAATACAAAAAAGCCATAGCTTAGGCTATTGAACAATCCATTTCTGCAAAAATGCTGAACAAGTTCAATTAGGGAGGGGTCACTCCTCCTCTCCCCTTAAATATTGCAATATTGTATCAATCCATCCAAGTGAGTGGCCGTTGTGTGTGTGTGCGTGTGTGTGTGTGTGTGTGTGTGTGTGTGTGTGTGTGTGTGTGTGTGTGTGTGTGTGTGTGTGTGTGTGTGTGTGTGTGTGTGTGTGTGTGAGAGAGAGAGAGAAACTGTTGAGGAGCGCGGCCCACGCAGGTCCGATCAGACCGTCCTACTGGGGATAGTCCCACACTTCCCAACAGTCAGTCTGCCCCTGCCTGGCTCCTCTGAATAATGAAAGGGGCTGGGGTGTGCTCTCAGGGTCAAATGCCTCTTAAGCTCAACCTATCTCCTGCCAAACATTCAATACAGTGTGGTCGTTGAGAGCCCCGTTCGTCCCCCCAGGTTTCAGTGCAGCGGCCCCCACTCCAAACTGACCTGCCAGAGGAAAGAGTGGAGCTGTCAGGCCCCTCTGCTCCTGCAGCCTTGAAGCTGTATAATTCTGCCTGCCTCCTTACACTTTATTGTATGCTTTGACTCTCACCTGCCTCCTATCCTATCCACCCCTCTTCCCCTTAACTGATGTATTTTGCATAGTGTGTGTTTGCATGTTTGTGTGACTCCCTACCACTGCGGGACTAAGGACGATCAGTCTCCAGAGATGCACACCTGTTTATCCCAAAACAAAACCCTATTCATTCCGAATTGGAATGGCTGAATGAACCGGAAGTAACTAATTTCCGGGTTTTAGGACTACAGGCTGGCGAGCTCTATATCATGAGATCCTTTGTGTGACTTTGGTTCCAGTTATGATATGAACAAAGGAATCTAGCCTGTGAGCATATTTCTGTCCTGCCCTTTGGAGCAGAACATGTACTTCCCATGGCTGTTTCATCGCAAAGTCCTGATCTTCTCAAAAATATGTTTGCCGGGTTGTGTCCAGTCTAAGGGATGCTTGCACATCTCTGGGAGGAAGGACGTCAGTGTTGCACAGCACCTGAAACCTGATTCCATCTGAGTGAAAGCTTCTTGGCCACAACAACTCCAGGTTCCAGACAATTTAAGCTGTAGTGAATGAAAGCAGACAAAAATAGACAAGACATTAAAACCTTGCATTCGAGCAATATGCTAATAAAATACAAAGGCAAAATACCTGAAGTGCTGCTTGTTGAACCTTGATCATCTCCTTATATTGGTGGTGGAGAGCAGGTTATTTTTATGCTTAAAGACAAAGTCCAGAAACAGAGGTTAAAACATGAATTAATTCATATCCTATATCTTGTTACTGCCTGTTGACTGCTACAGCTGTACTAAAATACCCTTTACACACTCAACCTGCTTCCAGCCAAACAATGACAATGCAGACACTACAAGATAACTAGCTAGATTTAGTAAGCATTTAACTTCATAATTACCAGCTGGCTAAATTAGATGTAAATGGTATTCATCTAGCTATCCAGCTAGTTGAACATGCAAAGAATGACCTGAAATTATATAATCCAATGTAGATAGCTAGCTATTTAGCTATCATTTCATCATGGCTAGCTAGCCAACTTAGCAGGTGTCCCTATCATTCACACAGTGGCTATTTTTGGTAGCAAGTTAAACATGACAAACTGACAAAAAGATTAGCATCATGTCATGCATGGCTTAGCACATCAGCAAATCAACAATAACAGCTAAATGCAATTGGCCTGGGCCTGTTTTCCCAAAAGCATCATTAAGGATTCTATGATTCTAAGATTAATTTAACCTTAACATACTTTTGGAATACTGGGCCCAGCTCAACTAGCTAGCTGGCTATATTGTTACAGTGGTTCCTCCTTTAAAAGTTGCGTCATACTGCAGCACACCTTGCGTGCTGCCGCAGCATTCTGTGGCACGGTATATATTTGTCAGCCATTTTTTCTGTTAATGCAAGTTATTGCTAGTTTGACCACCAGAGGGCATCTTTGAGAAGCATTTGATAGTCTTCCATATTGCAGGCACATGGAGACCGGGGTTCAATTCACCAACGGGGAGGAAGGAGTAGAAGGTCCTTGTAAATAAGAATTAGTTCTTAACTGATTCCATATGCGTTCTTTCATAGTTGTGATGTCTTCACTATTATTCTACAATGTAGAAAATAGTAAAAAATATAGAAAAATCCTGGAATGAGTAGGTGTGTTCAAACTTTTGACTGGTACTTGCTTAATTAATTAGATTAATATTATGGTGTATATATTCCATGAAAATGAGTGTCCGTTAGGATGGAACAGAAAATATGGCGCTGTACAACGTGACCCTCATAATTTCAGAGCATTGTCAGATTGTCAGTTCAGACTGTTTTGCTCTCGGAGTGCACACTGGACGTTCGGGCCAAGGAGTAGGGTTGATTTGAGCGTTCTGGCCTTACAACTGCAGTCAAGCAACCAAGCTCCCAAGCTAACGTTGGCTGGCTTGTTAGCTCAATAAACGTTGGGTAGTCAGATAGCCTATAGTTAATATACTGGCAAGTTTGATGTATAATTACTAACGATTGGTAGCTAGCTAACATACCAGAACATACTGCTGTAATGATATGCTATGTGGTTCGTAAGGACAGCGTAGATAACAAATTGTCAGCCAACATAACGTGTAAGGTAACTTATTTGAAAAGTCATTACTTTATTACATTGAGTAGCAAGCTACCCCTTGGTTGTTAGGGCAAATCTGGTCTGTGATAGGAGTTTTCTTTTCACACCTAGAACGTCACAATGTAAAAAGCTGGTTTTTGATATACATATGAACTTGATTGAACAAAACATGCATGTATTGTATAACATAATGTCCTAGGAGTGTCATCTGATGAAGATCATCAAAGATTAGTGCTGCATTTAGCTGTGGTTTTGTTTTTTGTGACATTATATGCTAGCTTGAAAAATGGGTGTCTGATTATTTCTGGCTGGGTACTCTGCTGACATAATCTAATGTTTTGCTTTCGCTGTAAAGCCTTTTTGAAATCGGACAGTGTGGTTAGATAAAGGAGAGTCTTGTCTTTAAAATGGTGGAAAATAGTCATATGTTTGAAAAATGGAAGTTTTCGGATTTTTGAGGACTTTGTATTTCGCGCCACGCCCATCATTGGATATTGGAGCAGGTGTTCCGCTAGCGGAACGTTTAGATGTAAGAGGTTAAACTGTCTGGGCAACGTGGGACGTTTGCGTCCCACGTTTCAAAAAGGCTTTACAGCAAAAGCAAAACATTAGATTATGTTAGGAGAGTACACTGCCAAAAATAATCACACTGCCATTTTCAAAGCAACTAGCATGCATCACAAATACCCAAAACACAGCTAAATGCAGCACTAACCTTTGACAATCTTCATCAGATGACACTCCTCGGACATCATGTTACACAATACATGCATTTTTTGTTCGATAAAGTTCATATTTATATATAAAAACAGCATTTTACATCGGCCCGTGACGTTCAGAATTTTTTTCCCCTCAAATGCTTCCGGTGAATCAGCGCTACAATTTACAAAATTACTATTCGAAAACATTGGTAAAATATAATATTGTCATTCAAAGAATTATAGATTAACATCTCGTGAATGCAACCGCATTGCCAGATTTAAAAATAACTTTACTGGGAAATCACACTTTGCAATAAACGAGGTGCTATGCTCAGAAAAATAGGCTAGGCGATACAGGTTAGCGCCATCTTGGACTCATCTAAAATCAAATATACTATTGTAAATATTCACTTACCTTTGATTATCTTCATCAGAAGGCACTTCCAGGGATCCCAGGTCCACAACAAATGTAGTTTTGTTTGAAAAAGTTAATAATTTATGTCCCAATAGCTCCTTCTTGTTAGCGCATTCCGAAGGCTACTCAAAATGTACGAAACGCGCAGGACTTGTCGTCACGAATGTGCAAAAAAAATGTATTTACGTTCGTTCAAACCTGTCAAACGTTGTATAACATAAATCTTTAGGGCCTTTTTCAATCAGAACTTCAATAATATTCAAGGCGGACGATTGCAATGTCTTACAAAACGTTTCGGAACGAAAGAGATCCCACGGGCACGCGCGTCATAGTAGTAATGGCCCTCCCTCTATGACAAACTTTCCAGGCCTCTCGTTCGGTCAGTTTTTACCGAAGAAGACTCAAATCACTTTGTAAAGACTGTTGAAATCTAGTTGAAGCCTTAGGAAGTGCTAAATAAATCCTAACTCATGGTGTGTTTCATAGGCAAAGGCTTGAAAGTGATTCCACAAATCAGATTTCCACTTCCTGTTAGGATTTGTCTCAGGGTTTTGACTGCCATATGAGTTCTGTTATGCTCACAGACACCATTCAAACAGTTTTAGAAACTTTAGAGTGTTATCTATCCAAATCTCCTAATTATATGCATATTCTCATTTCTTGGTAAGAGTAGTAACCAGTTTAAATCGGGTACGTTTTTTATCCGGCCGTGAAAATACTGCCCCCTATCCCAAACAGGCTAAGTACGGTAAAGGAATATTTTGAAATTTTTTGTCACAAAATGCGCTCGTGCGTTACCCTTCGGATAGTGACCTGAACGCACAAACAAAACGGAGGTATTTGGATATAACTATGGGTTATTTGGAACCAAAACAGCATTTGTTGTTGAAGTTGAAGTCCTGGGAGTGCATTCTGACGAAGAACAGCAAAGGTAATCCAATTTTTCTAATAGTTATTCTGAGTTTAGGTTGACCCAAACTTGGTGGGTGTCAAATTAGCTAGCCGTGATGGCTGAGCTATGTACTCAGAATATTGCAAAATGTGCTTTCGCCGAAAAGTTTTTTTAAATCTGACATAGCGATTGTATAAAGGAGTTCTGTATCTATAATTCTTAAAATAATTGTTATGTATTTTGTCAACGTTTATCATGAGTAATTGAGTAAATTCACCGGAAGTTGGGTATGCTAGTTCTGAACATCACATGCTAATGTAAAAGCTGGTTTTTGATATAAATATGAACTTGATTGTATAACATAATGTACTAGGACTGTCATCTGATGAAGATCATCAAAGGTTAGTGCTGCATTTAGCTGTCTTCTGGGTTTTTGTGACATTATATGCTAGCTTGAAAAGGTACTCTGCTGACATAATCTAATGTTTTGCTTTCGCTGTAAAGCCTTTTTGAAATCGGACAGTGTGGTTAGATTAACGAGAGTCTTGTCTTTAAATTGCTGTAAAATAGTCATATGTTTGAAAAATTGAAGTTATAGCATTTTTGAGGTATTTGTATTTCGCGCCACGCGATTCCACTGGCTGTTGAATAGAGTGGGACGCTAACGTCCCACCTAGCCCAGAGAGGATAAAGGACGATCTCGCAGTTTGGGAAATACCACTGGACCTTGATTCCCTCATCGCCCTTTCTATTAGGATTGATGGGCGCCTATGAGAATGCCAGTGTGAGAGATGGTTGGGCCTCAGGAACACTCGTTAACCTGTTGATGCTGGCGCACGCCCTAAGGAATCCGGAAATCCTCGAAGTGTGTATTTCTGAGGATGAGCCGAAAACACCAGAGGTTTCTCGAGAATCATCGGCGACGGGTGAGTTGGATACTCCAGAGCCCATGCAACTGGGAAGAGCTAGATTATCGGTTGGGGAACACTCATGTAGGCTGAGTTCTAACTGTTGTCTGTACTGTGGAGGTGTGGGACATTATATAGCCACCTGCCCTGTTAACTTCTATGGGCTAGATGGGACACACAAGAATTCCACAAGAAATGTTGTTTTTGTTTGAAATAATCCATTTTGTTCGTGCGTACAAATCACTTATCCAAAGGCATAATGCGCGAGCGCGTAACGAGAGACGAAAGTCAAAATGTTCCATTACCGTACTTAGAAGCATGTCAAACGCTGTTTAAAATCAATCTTTATGATATTTTTAACGTAAAATTGCGATCATATTCCAACCGGACAATAGCATATTCATTCAAGAAGAAAAAGAAGGATGTGCGCACTCGCGGGACCGATTATATCCAATCCCTTTGTTGCCAGGCAGTCCACACAGAAACTGAGCCCCTATTATCTGCCCAGTGACAGGAAAATGCTCAAACCACTTTCTGAAGGCTTTAGACAGCCAATGGAAGCCTTAGAAAGTGCAACGTCCCCCACAGACACTGTAGTTTCGATAGAGAATCAAAAGAAGAATTACAATTCTCAGACTTTCCACTTCCTGCTTGGAATTGTCTCAGGTTTTTGCCTGCCATATGAGTTCTGTTGTACTCATAGACACCATTCAAACTGTTTTAGAAACTTCAGAGTGTTCTATCCAAATCTACTAATAATATGCATGTTCTAGTTTCTGGGCCAGAGTAGTAACCTGTTTAAATTGGGCGCGAGGAAAATGTCACGAAAAGTAAAAAAAAATTATATTTACGTTCGTTCAAACATGTCAAACGTTGTATAGCATCAATCTTTAGGGCCTTTTTCAATCAGAACTTCAGTAATATTCCAACCGGAAGATTCCAGTGTCTTGAAAAACGTTTTGGAACACAGAATATGAAGCCTGACACCCTCTCCCGCCTATACAGTTCCTCTGCCACACCCTCGGTCTCCGAAACCATTCTCCCTACCTCCTGCCTTGCGGCTTCAGTGGTTTGGGGTATTGAAACCTTGGTTCGCAAGGCACAATGTACCCAGCCTAAACCTGAAGGGGGCCCGGCTAACCAGTTATTTGTCCCAAACTCAGTCCGGTCCTGGGTCCTGGAATGGGCTCATTCCTCCAGGCTGACCTGTCATCCAGGTTCCCGTCAAAACCTAGCCTTCCTGAGACAACGTTTCTGGTAGCCCACAATGGTTCCTGACGTCTCTGCCTTCATCGCCACGTTTACTGTGTGTGCTCAGAACAAGACTCCATGGCAAGCTCCTTCTGGCCTCCTTCAGCCACTACCTGTCCCTCATCGTCCCTGGTCCCATATCTCCCTGGACTTTGTCACTGGGCTCCCTCCGTTTGATGGCAATACTGTCATTCTGATGGTAGTGGATCGGTTCTCAAAGACCACCCATTTCATCCCTCTCCCCAAACTACCCTCTGCCAAAGAGACGGCCCAGCTCATAGGGCAGCACGTCTTCGGGATCCATGGACTCCCGGTGGACATTGTCTCCGACCGGGATCCTCAGTTCTGGTCTCAGTTCTGGAAGGTGTTCTGCACTCTTATTGGGTCATCGGCAGCCTATCCTCCGGATTCCATCCCCAATCCAATGGCCAGTAGGAGCGAGCTCTAAAGTTTCTAAAACTGTTTGAATGGTGTCTGTGAGTATAACAGAACTCATTTGGCAGGCAAAACCCTGAGACAGATTCTGACAGGAAGTGGATACCTGATGTGTTGAATTGACTTTAAGCCTATGCCATTGAAAAACAAAGGGGCTGATGAATATTTTGGCACTTCCTATTGCTTCCACTAGATGTCACCAACCTTTACAAAGTGTTTTGAGTCTTATACTGTGAGATCTGACCGAACAAGAGCCTTGGAACGGTGATGGCCCACCTGGCGCGCGAGTTCATGTTGGGTACTCTCATTCCAATACGTTTTAAAAGAGAACCCAATCGTCCGCCTTGAATTTTATTCATGTTCTGGTTAAAAAAGGCCCTAATGATTTATGCGATACAACGTTTGACATGTTTGAACGAACGTAAATATATTTTTTCCGTTCGTGAAGTGAAGTGAAGTCCGGCTGGCTTAGATTATGTGCTAACAACACGGAGCTTTTTGGACATAAATGATGAGCTTTTTTGAACAAAACTACATTCGTTATGGACCTGGGATTCCTGGAAGTGACATCTGATGAAGAGAATCAAAGGTAATGGATTATTTACATAGTATTTTCGATTTTAGACCTCTCCAACATGGCGGTTAGTCTGTATCGCAAAGCGTATTTTTCTGGGGGCAGTGCTCAGATTATTGCAAAGTGTGATTTCCCAGTAAGGTTATTTTTAAATCTGAAGTCGATTGCGTTCAAGAGATGTAAATCTATAATTCTTTGAATGACAATATAATATTTTACCAATGTTTTCTAATATTAATTAATTATTTTGTTGTGATGACTTGACTGCCAGTTATTGGAGGGAAACGATTTCCTGAACATCAACGCCATAGTAAAACGCTGTTTTTGGATATAAATATGAACTTGATAGAACTAAAAATGCATGCATTGTCTAACATAATGTCCTAGGAGTGTCATCTGATGGAGATTGTAAAAGGTTAGTGCATAATTTTAGCTGATTTTATGGTTTTGGTGACGCCTGTCTTTGAATCGACAATACATTACACACAGCTATTGTCAATGTACTCTCCTAACATAACCTAACTTTATGCTTTCGCCGTAAAACCTTTTTGAAATCGGACAACGTGGTTAGATTAAGGAGATGTTTATCTTTCAAAGGGTGTAAGATAGTTGTATGTTTGAGAAATTTGAATTTTGACATTTATTTGGTTTCAAATTTGCCGCTCTTGAAATGCACCTGCTGTTGATAGGGTGCGCCACGGGTGGCACGCTAGCGTCCCAAATAGCCCCAAGAAGTTAACAGAGAAGCCTACTTTGAAAAATCTAAAATATATTTTTATTTGTTTAACACTTTTTAGGTTACTACATGATTCCATATGTGTTTTTTCATCGTTTTGAAGTCTTCACTATTATTCTACAATGTAGAAAATAGTAAAAATAAAGAAAAACCCACACCCGAGTAGGTGTGTCCAAACTTTTGACTGGTACTGTGTGTATGTATATATATATATATATATATATATATATATATATATATATATATATATATATATATATATACACACACACTACCATTCAAAAGTTTGGGGTTACTTAGAAATGTCCTTGTTTTTGAAAGGAAGGCAACATTTTTGTCCATCAAATTGATCAGAAATACAGTGTAGACATTGTTCATGTTGTAAAGGACTATTATAGCTGGAAACAGCAGATTTTTTATGGAATAGTACACATTAACCATCTACATAGGCGTACAGAGGCCCATTTTCAGCAACCATCATTCCTGTGTTCCAATGGCACGTTGTGTTAGCTAATCCAAGTTTATTATTTTAAAAGGCTAATTGATCATTAAAAAACATTTTGTAATTATGTTAGCACAGCTGAAAACTGAAAACTGTTGTTCAGATTAAAGAAGCAATAAAACTGGCCTTCTTTTAGACTCGTTGAGTATCTGGAGCATCAGCATTTGTGGGTTCGATTACAGGCTCAAACTGGCCAGAAACAAAAAACTTTCTTCTGAAACTCGTCAGTCTATTTTTGTTCTGAGAAATGAAGGCTATTCCATTCGAGAAATTGCCAAGAAACAAAAGATATCGTACAATGCTGTGTACTACTCCCTTCACAGAACAGCACAAACTGTCTCTAACCAGAATAGAAAGAGGAGCGGGAGGCTCCGGTGCACAACTGAGCAAGAGGACAAGTGCATTAGAGTGTCTAGTTGGAGAAACAGACGCCTCACAAGTCCTCAACCGGCAGCTTCATTAAATACTATCCGCAAAACACCAGCCTCAACGTCAACAGTGAAGAGGCGACTCTGGGATGCTGGCCTTTTAGGCAGAGTTGCATAGAAAAAGCCATATCTCAGACTGCCCAATAAAAATAAAAGACTAAGATGGGCAAAAGAACAGACACTGGACAGAGGAAGATTGGGAAAAAGTGTTATGGACAGACTGATCAATGTTTGAGGTGTTCGGATCATAAAGAAGAACATTCGTGAGACGCAGAAAAAATTAAAAGATGCTGGAGGAGTGCTTGACGCCATCTGTCAAGCATGGTGGAGGCAATGTGATGGTCTGGGGGTGCTTTGGTGGTGGTAAAGTGGGAGATTTGTACAGGGTAAAAGGAATCTTGAAGAAGGAAGGCTATCACTCCATTTTGCAACGCCATGCCATACCCTGTGGACAGCGCTTAATTGGAGCCAATTTCCTCCTACAATAGGACAATGACCCAAAGCACAGCTCCAAACTATGCACAAACTATTTAGGGAAGAAGCAGTCAGCTGGTATTCTGTCTATAATGGAGTGGTCAGCACAGTCCCCAGATCTCAACCCTATTGAGCTGTTGTGGGAGCAGCTTAACCGTATGGTACATAAGAAGTGCCCATCAAGCCAATCCAACTTGTGGGAGGTGATCCAGGAAGCATGGGGTGAAATCTCTACAGATTACCTCAACAAAATGACAACTAGAATGCCAAAGGTCTGCAAGGTTGTAATTGCTATAAATGAAGGATTCTTTAACGAAAGCAACGTTTGAATGACACAATTATTATTTCACTTAAAAATCATTATTTATAACCTTGTCAACGTCTTGACTATATTTCCTATTCATTTTGCAACTCATTTCATGTATGTTTTCATGGAAAACAAGGACATTTCAGAGTGACCCAAAACTTTTGAAAAATAGTATATATAGAATGTATAGACATTATGGGCAGTATGTGGATAGAATATGTAGTATATCTGAAGAATACGTAGGAAATAATAGTACTGTCACGGGTCTCGTAGGGTAGAGACCAAGACGCAGCGGGAAAAAGTACACTCATCTTCTTTTATTATAGTGAAGAAGGAAAACACATAAAACGTATACAAAAGAAGACGAACTTGACAGTCTTGTCAGGCAAACAGCTAAACAAGAACAATCTCCCACAAAAACCCATGAAAAACAAACTCCTAATTTGTAGGACCGTCAATCAGAGGCAACAATAACCAGCTGCCTCCAATTGAAGGTCCAACCCCAATTAACTAAACATAGACATACAAAAGACTAGATAGAACATAGAAAATATACTAACATAGAACAATGACTAACAAACCCCGGACTAATAAATCAAATACCCCTCTACCTAAACACATACACAAAACACACCCTGAACCACATAAAACAAACACCCCCTGACCAAACTACAATAGCAAATAACCCCTATACTGGTCAGGACGTGACAAGTACTGTATATGTACAGCAATAGTGAAATAGGATGGCCTTGACTAGAGTACAGTATACATACGAAATTGTGAAAACAGTATGTAAACATTATTAAAGTGAGCAGTGTTACATTATTAAATTACAACCAGCCATGACACAGCTTTCCAGGAATTGGTTTTGTCACATAGCAGAAGCTGACTGATTGACTCATACAAAGAGACTGTAAATCAGAGAGATTGGGTGGAAACTATGGGAGCACTAACCCAGAGGCTACAGCATCACCTGTCTACATTACTATGCAACTGTTTAAACCCTCAACTAACCTATTCCTGCCTGCATGGCCCGTCAGTGACCATTATTAATTTGTCTATTTTCCTGACTGGCTGAGTTTGCGCTCAAGTGGAGTATGGGTCTATCCCCCTGCATCACACACCTTGGGGTTGTTTTGTAAATGGACTGAGACAGGCACTTGGGAGGGAGGGGGAGTGGTGCCGTGCTTTGCTCAGCCCTGTGTGCTGACTGCTAATGCATGACTAAAAGGACAGAATGCTAAAAGCCACAGAGGGGCTGGCTGCCTTGGCCTAAACGTCTGAGGTAATATACACTGAGTATACAAAACATTAAGAACACCTGCTCTTTCCATGACATAGACTAACTAGGTGAAAGCTATAATCCCATATTGATGTCACTTGTTAAATCCACTTAAATCAGTGTAGATGAAGGGTAGGAGACAGGTTAAAAAGGGATTTTCAAGCCTTGAGACAATTGAGACATGGATTGTGTATGTGTGCCATTCAGAGGGTGAATGGGTGAGACAAAAGTTTGAAGTGCCTTTGAATGGGGAATGGTAGTAGGTGCCAGGTGCACTGATTTGTGTAAAGAACTACAACGCTGCTGGGTTTTTCACACTCAACAGTTTCCAATGTGTATCAGGAATGGTCCACCACCCAAAGGACATCCAGCCAATTTGAGAAAACTGTGGCAAGCATTGGAGTCAAAGTTGTCCTCCTTGAGTCTATGCCCTGACAAATCGAGGGGTGTACTCACAATATACCACACATGCTAACGCTGAACTTAATAGATAATAAATGGCAAATAATATAAGAACAAATAAGTTCTGAACAAAATTTCTATGAAGTTTCTGAAATCTGAAAAGTAAAAACTGCCCTGTTCATAATACATTTTGGTTCAGAAAGTAGCTCAATTTACACACCTGCTGTATGTCATTCCTGTGCCAGCCATTTGTGCAAGAGCATGCTTCTGATGTAGCCCAATAATTAAATATTTACATCTCTTTTCTGTTAAATACGCTACTGGTTAAGGGAAAGTTAGTAGGGGATATATTGCAATCAGTGGGGGGAATATTGAAATCAGTGAGGACAGTGTAGTCAAAACTCAACTGTAGAAAAGTCAGCTCTTTTTATCTTTCTGGATCATCCTTCCTGTCCACAGATTGTATGTTGAGACATCTGCACAGCCCATAGGGTGAGTGTGTAAAAGACATACAGTACCAGTCAAAAGTTTGGACAAAACTACTCATTCAAGTGTTTTTCTTTATTTTACACATTGTAGAATATTAGTGAAGACATCAAAACTATGAAATAACAAATACAAAATCATGTAGTAACCAAAAAAGTGTTAAACAAATCAAAATATATTTTATATTTTAACTTCTTCAAAGTAGCCACCATTTGCCTTGATGGCAGCTTTGCATACGCTTAGCATTTTCTCAACCAGCTTCATCAAATCAAATTTTATTGGTCACATACACGTGTTTAGGAGATGTTTTTGCGTGTGTAGCGAAATGCTTGAAATGAGGTAGTCATGAGATAGTCACCTTGAATGCATTTCAATTAACCTGTTTGGGATAGGGGGCAGTATTTTCACGGCCGGATAAAAAACGTACCCGATTTAATCTGGTTACTACTCCTGCCCAGAAACTAGAATATGCATATAATTAGTAGATTTGGATAGAAAACACTCTAAAGTTTCTAAAACTCTTTGAATGGTGTCTGTGAGTATAACAGAACTCATATGGCAGGCCAAAACCTGAGAAGATTCCATACAGGAAGTGCCCTGTCTGACAATTTGTTGTCCTTATGTAGCATCTCTATCGAAAATACAGCATCTGTGCTGTAACGTGTCATTAAGGCTTCCATTGGCTCTCAGAAGGCGCCAGAAAGTGTAATTGGGTGTCTGCTGTCTCTGGGCGAAGAACAGCAGGAGAATTTGTTAGTGGTCAGCCTGGGAACAGTGAGACTGAGAGGCGCTTTCACGAGATTTCTCCATTTTTTTCTTTCAGCCTTTGAATGAATACAACGTCGCCCGGTTGGAATATTATCGCTATTTTACGAGAAAAATAGCATAAAAATTGATTTTAAACAGCGTTTGACATGCTTCGAAGTACGGTAATGGAATATTTTGACATTTTTGGTCATGAAATGCGCTCGCGCGTCACCCTTCGGATAGTGACCTGAACGCACGAAAAAAACGAAGCTATTTGATTATAACTATGGAACCAAAACAGCATTTGTTGTTGAAGTAGAAGACCTGGGAGTGCATTCTGACGAAAAACAGCATGACTACCTCATTTCAAGCATTTCGCTACACACGCAAAAACATCTCCTAATTTTTCTAATAGTAATTCTGAGTTTAGGTTGTCCCAAACTTGGTGGGTGTCAAAATAGCTAGCCTGTGATGGCCGGGCTATGTACTCAGAATATTGCAAAATGTGCTTTCACCGAAAAGCTATTTTAAAATCTGACACCGCGATTGCATAAAGGAGTTCTGTATCTACAATTCTTAAAATAATTGTTATGTATTTTGTGAACGTTTATCATGAGTAATTTAGTAAATTCACCGGAAGTTTGCGGTGGGTATGCTAGTTCTGAACATCACATGCTAATGTAAAGAGCTGTTTTTTTATATAAATATGAACTTGATTGAACAAAACATGCATGTATTGTATAGCATAATGTCCTAGGAGTGTCATCTGATGAAGATCATCAAAGGTTAGTGCTGCATTTAGCTGTGGTTTTGGTTTTTGTGACATATATGCTTGCTTTGAAAATGTCTGTGTGATTTTTTTTGGCAGGGTGCTCTCCTGACATAATCTAATGTTTTGCTTTCGCTGTAAAGCCTTTTTGAAATCGGACAATGTGGTTAGATTAATGAGAGTCTTGTCTTTAAAATTGTGTAAAATAGTTATATGTTTGAGAAAATAAAGTTATAGCATTTTGAGGTATTTGTAGTTCGCGCCACGCTCTACCATTGGATATTGGTGAGGCGTTCCGCTAGCGGAACGTCTGTCCCTAAAAGGTTTTAACCTCTACATGATCAGTGTCCCTAAACCGGTATGGTTGTTGCTCAGTATGTGATAATGTGACTAGAATGACATTGTAAATGACAGCCAATTCCGGGACATAGACATGTCTATATGGGCGGACAGCTTGTTCGCCTAAAAGGA
The DNA here is from genome assembly GCF_901001165.1 of Salmo trutta. Taxonomy (NCBI): domain Eukaryota; kingdom Metazoa; phylum Chordata; class Actinopteri; order Salmoniformes; family Salmonidae; genus Salmo; species Salmo trutta. The sequence goes on from NC_042986.1 coordinate 25,964,962, forward strand.
CATACCCAAATTTAACTGCCTGTAGCTCAGGACCTGAAGCAAGGATATGCATATTCTTGACACCATTTGAAAGAAAACATTTTGAAGTTTGTGGAAATGTGAAATTAATGTAGGAGAATATAACACATTAGATCTGGTAAAAGATAAATCGAAAAATACAAAACATGTATTTTTAGTTTTTTGTACCATCATATTTGAAATGCAAGAGAAAGACCATAATGTATTATTCAAGCCCAGGCGCAATTTAGATTTTGGCCACAAGAAGGCAGCAGTGTCTGTGCAAAGGTTTAGACTGATCCAATGAACCATTGCATATCTTTTCAAAATGTTGTGTCAAGACTGATCAAATGTGCCTAATTGGTTTATTAACCCATTTTCAAGTTCATAATTGTGCATTCTCCTCAAACAATAGCATGGTGTTGGTAGAGCATGGTGTTTGCAACGCCAGGGTTGTGGGTTAGATTCCCAAGAAGGACCAGTACGGAGAAAAAATTTATGAAATGTATGCATTCACTACTGTAAGTTGCTCAGGATAAGAGTGCCTGCTAAATGACTAAAATGTAATGTAAATTGTACAGTGCAGTTAGATTATCAAGAATTTAAGCTTTTTGCCAGTTTCAGATATGTCTATGTCCTGGGATTTCTTTTTTTACTTACAACCTCATGCTAATCACATCAGCCTACGTTAGCTCAACCGTCCCATGGTACATTCAGTAATTTTGCTCTGATTTGTCATTCTGTGGATCCCAGAGATAAAATGTTGTGTAGTAATTTTTGTAATTATTATATTCAAATGTAGGTACTGTTTTCTACAGTTTGACCCCACTGCTTTCTCTGGCAGCAGCGGAGTCAAGGAAGCCCCAGGTTTACCTCTGCTGCAGAGGATAAGTTCAGAGTTACCAGCCTCAGAAATTGCAGCCCAAATAAATGCTTCACAGAGTTCAAGTGACAGACACATTTCAACATCAACTGTGCAGAGGAGACTTCGTGAATCAGGCCTTCATGGTCAAATTGATGCAAAGAAACCACTAAGAAAGGACACCAATAAGAAGAGACTTGCTTGGGCCAAGAAACGCGAGCAATGGACATTAGACTGGTGGAAATCTGTCCTTTGGCCTGATGAGTCCAAATTTTTTGGTTCCAACCTCTGTGTCTTTATACGACGCAGAGTAGGTGAACGGATGATCTCCGCATGTGTGGTTCCAACCGTGAAGCATGGAGGAGGGTGTATTATGGTGTGGGGGTGCTTTTATGGTGAGACTGTCTGTGATTTATTTAGAATTAGGCCCTTTTTTCTCCACTTCCTGTTTGAATGAAGTGCCCAAAATAAACTGCATGTAGATCAGGCCCTGACGCCAGGATATGCATATAATTGGTAGCATTGGAAAGAAAACACTTTTAAGTTTGTAGAAATGTTAAAATAATGTAGGAGAATATAGCACCATATATACTGCTCAAAAAAATAAAGGGAACACTTAAACAACACATCCTAGATCTGAATGAAAGAAATAATCTTATTAAATACTTTTTTCTTTATATAGTTGAATGTGCTGACAACAAAATCACACAAAAATAATCAATGGAAATCCAATTTATCAACCCATGGAGGTCTGGATTTGGAGACACACTCAAAATTAAAGTGCAAAACCACACTACAGGCTGATCCAACTTTGATGTAATGTCCTTAAAACAAGTCAAAATGAGGCTCAGTAGTGTGTGTGGCCTCCACGTACCTGTATGACCTCCCTACAACGCCTGGGCATGCTCCTGATGAGGTGGCGGATGGTCTCCTGAGGGATCTCCTCCCAGACCTGGACTAAAGCATCCGCCAACTCCTGGACAGTCTGTGGTGCAACGTGGCGTTGGTGGATGGAGCGAGACATGATGTCCCAGATGTGCTCAATTGGATTCAGGTCTGGGGAACGGGCAAGCCAGTCCATAGCATCAATGCCTTCCTCTTGCAGGAACTGCTGACACACTCCAGCCACATGAGGTCTAGCATTGTCTTGCATTAGGAGGAACCCAGGGCCAACCGCACCAGCATATGGTCTCACAAGGGGTCTGAGGATCTCATCTCGGTACCTAATGGCAGTCAGGTTACCTCTGGCGAGCACATGGAGGGCTGTGTGGCCCCCCAAAGAAATGCCACCCCACCATGACTGACACACCGCCAAACCGGTCATGCTGGAGGATGTTGCAGGCAGCAGAACGTTCTCCACGGTGTTTCCAGACTCTGTCACGTCTGTCACGTGCTCAGTGTGAACCTGCTTTCATCTGTGAAGAGCACAGGGCGCCAGTGGCGAATTTGCCAATCTTGGTGTTCTCTGGCAAATGCCAAACGTCCTGCACGGTGTTGGGCTGTAAGCACAACCCCCACCTGTGGACGTCGGGCCCTCATACCACCCTCATGGAGTCTGTTTCTGACCGTTTGAGCAGACACATGCACATTTGTGGCCTGCTGGAGGTCATTTTGCAGGGCTCTGGCAGTGCTTCTCCTGCTCCTCCTTGCACAAAGGCGGAGGTAGCGGTCCTGCTGCTGGGTTGTTGCCCTCCTACGGCCTCCTCCACGTCTCCTGATGTACTGGCCTGTCTCCTGGTAGCACCTCCATGTTCTGGATACTATGCTGACAGACACAGCAAACCTTCTTGCCACAGCTCGCATTGATGTGCCATCCTGGATGAGCTGCACTACCTGAGCCACTTGTGTGGGTTGTAGACTCCGTCTCATGCTACCACTAGAGTGAAAGCACCGCCAGCATTCAAAAGTGACCAAAACATCAGCCAGGAAGCATAGGAACTGAGAAGTGGTCTGTGGTCCCCACCTGCAGAACCACTCCTTTATTGGGGGTGTCTTGCTAATTGCCTATAATTTCCACCTGTTGTCTATTCCATTTGCACAACAGCATGTGAAATGTATTGTCAATCAGTGTTGCTTCCTAAGTGGACAGTTTGATTTCACAGAAGTGTGATTGACTTGGAGTTACATTGTGTTGTTTAAGTGTTCCCTTTATTTTTTTGAGCAGTGTATATTGTAGGAGAAAATCCAAAGAAAAACCAACCCAAAATGTTTTTCTTTTGAGAGACCATCCTCTTAGAAATTCAAGAGAAAGGTCATATTGAAAATTAGCTCCCTGGATGCAATTCCCATGGCTTCCACAGGGTGTCAGCAGTCTATGTTCAAGGTTTCAGGCTTGGAACTTCAAAAACAAATAAGAAATAACAGTTTAAGTAGAGGGAACTGTCTTGGAAATTCGTGTTTGCGTGCGCCATGAAGACATTGCGCACCTGCTAAAATCGGTTTCCTATTGAACATACCTCTTTCCGTAAGGAATATTATAGTTTGATTACATTTTAGGGTATCTGAGGAGTAAATATAAATGTATTTTGACATGTTGAAACAAAGTTTAGGGGTAGAGTTTTGGATTCCTTTCTCTGCAAGCTGAGCGAGTGGATTACTCAAATCGATGGCGCCAACTAAACTGACTTTTTGGGATATAACGAATGATTTTATCTAACAAAATGACACTACATGTTATAGCTGGGACCCTTTGGATGACAAATCAGAGGAAGATTTTCAAAAAGTTAGTGAATATTTAATCGTTACACGTGAATGTATGAAACCTGTGCTGGTGGAAAAATATTTTGATGTGGGGCGCCGTCCTCAAACAATTGCATGGCATGTTTTCTCTGTAAAAGCTACTGTAAATCGGACAGTGCAGTTAGATTAACAAGAATTTAAGCTTTCAGCCGATATAAGACACTTACATGTACATAAATGTTTAAAATCCATAATATTTAAGATTATTTATTTGAATTGCGCGCCCTCCAGTTTCACTGGAAGTTGTCCCGCTAGCGGGACTCCTATCCCAAAGAAGTTCCAGCTTGGCTCCCACATCATTCTGCAGCGATACGCCATCCCATCTGGTTTGCTCTTATTGGGACTATCATCTGTTTTCAACAGGACAATGACCCAACACACTTACAAGCTCTGTAAGGGCCCAATTTTGACCAAGAAGGAGAGTTATGGAGTGTTGCATCAGATGACCTGGGCTCCACAATCACCCGACCTCAACCAATTTGAGATGAGTTGGACCGCAAAGTGAAGGAAAAGCAGCCAACAAATGCTCAGTATATGTGGGAACTTCTTCAAGACTGTTGGAAAAGCATTCCAGGTGAAGATGGTTGAGAGAATGCCAAGAGTGTGCAAAGCTGTCATAAAGGCAAAGGGTGGCTACTCTGAAGAATCTAAAATCTTAAATATATTTTGATTTGTTCAATACTTTTTTGGTTGCTACATGATTCCATAGGTGTTATTTCATAGCTTTGATGTCTTCACTATTATTCCGCAATGTAGAAAATAGTAAAAATAAAGAAAAACACTTGAATGTGTAGGTGTGTCCAAACTTTTGACAGGTACTATATATATATATAGTGCCTTCGGAAAGTATTCAGACCCCTTGACTTTTTCTACGTTTTGTTAGGTTACAGCCTTATTATAAAACAAATCCCTCATCAATCAACTCACAATACCCCATAATGACAAAGCAAAAACAGGTTTTTAGAAATTTTGGCTAATTTATTATAAATAACAATCTGAAATATCACATTTACATAAGCATTCAGACCCTTTAATCAGTACTTTGTTGAAGCCTCAGTTTCTCCTATTATTCCCTGCAGATCCTCTCAAGCTCTGTCAGGTTGGATAAGCATTGCTGCAAAGCTGTTTTCAGGGCTCTCCAAAGATGTTTGATCGGGTTCAAATCCGAGCTCTGGCTGGGCCACTCAAGGACATTCAGAGACATTTCCCGAAGCCACTCCTGCGTTGATTTGGCTGTGTGCTTAGGGTTGTTGTTCTGTTGGAAGGTGAACCTTCACCCAAGTCTGAGGTCCTAAGCTCCTTGGAGCAGGTTTTCATCAAGAATCTCTCAATACTTTGCTCCTTTTATCTTTGCCTCGATTCTGACTTGTCTCCCAGTCCCTGACACTGAAAAACATCCCCACAGTATGATTCTGACACCGCAATGCTTCACCGTAGGAATGGTGCCAGGTTTCCTCCAGACGTTGACATTGCTCGTCCTAATATTTATATATTTCTCTATACTTTTACTTTTAAATTTGTGTGTATTGTTAGATATGAATGCACTGTTGCATATTGGAACACAAGCATTTTGCTACACCACAATAACATCTGCTAAATATGTGAATGCAAAAAATAAAATGTGATTTGATTTACATCTATTTTTGCTACCTTTGTTTTTGTTTCTGTTTATTTTGACTCCTAAACAAATTCAGTTGGGTATAAAAAGCACAATAATCAGACCTGGAGCATCCTCACCCATCCAGTAATGGATGACGATGTAAGCAGGGGAATGTAGTAAAATACACATGGAATAAGAAATATAGCTGCAAGGAGCAATGTACGGGGTTCACAGGATGACAGAAAGGACACAAGATTAGTTGTATAACAAAGCAAGCACTCTGTCATGTAGGAACTCAATTCCTTTATGAGCAATCATGAGGCTAAATACAAAATCTGGAATGAATCTAACTTATGGTTCATAAATAGAAGATGATGTTGGACATTAGCGTTTCATATGCAAAGAACAAGTTGTTAATAATAGTTTTCTTGTTTTTTGAGATAGGAATACCACATTTAGCATGGTTAATCTTAGGGACGTCCTTGATAGCAATGACAAGTTGATAGGCCACTGTGGAGTGGATTTTCAGTTTAAATGGACATGTAAAATCAGATTTTGGATTTGTCAATAACTCAGCCATCTTTTGACCAGTTTCTAAATGTAGTGAACCCCTAATAATGAGGATCACACACCTCTCAAATCACAACACTCTTAGAAAAAAGCTGTTATCTGGAATCTAAAAGGGTTCTTCGGCTTTCCACATAGGAGAACCCTTTTAAGAACCCTTGGTTGCAGGTAGAACCCTTTTGGATCAAAGTATAATGGTTTCGGGTTCCATTTAGAACCTTTTGAACAGAGGGTTCTACATGGAATCCCAAAAAGGTTTTACCTAGAACCAAAAAGGGTTTGCATGTGGGGGCAGCCATAGAACCCTTTTGGAACCCTATTTTCTAAGAGTGTAGCTGCAGCCTTGCAACACAGAATTCATACAGGAAATGACGTCATCAAAATAGAATTGACAGATAATTGAACACATTTTCCTAACTGGGAACAAACAAGAATGAACGGAAGAACATAATCACATTATGTTATTCACATAATAGAATTAGAATCTCAGGAGTTGAAATTAAAAGACCCGGCTCACTGTAACCATTACGTTGTGTCTGTGGCAACTTAACAGTGTTCATTGAATTAAAGGCTGTTCCACAACAATGTACAGCAGAACCCTCCCTCCCTCCCAGCAGTGTTGCACTGCAGTGTAGTGGTGTAGCGAAGGGCCCATGGAGACTGGGATGGTAATTTCTTATTGCAGTAGTTTATGTATAATGAGACTAGCGCTTTAGTTACACAGCCCTTTGTGGTGCAGTACAACTGCTAATACTGCAGCAGTACCAGGCCCTCCTATTCTCCAGACACTCTATTATAAAAAAAATATTTCATGTATGAATTAAGAGCAGGCAAAGCACATGTTTTCCCCCACATAGTATGTGTTTTGAGGCATTGGAGTGTGAGTGTATATTTGTTCCAGTATCTTTCTGCATGAGTTTGTATTTCCTTGTACAGTATGTGATATTTCACACATTTCACAAATGGCCTGGAGCATCTAATGCATTTGTCCTTCTTGTATATGTCAGAATGACATAACTACCTACATATAGCTAATAACGCACATGCAAAAAAAAATTATATTTGGCAGACACTCTTATCCAAAGCAACATGCAGTACTGATTGCATACATGTTTGTACTTTTTCAACCTGGCCCACTGTGGAAATTGGCATTTGGCAACTCTGGCATTTAAAACCCCATGCTCTACCAAAGGAGATACTCCGGACCTACAAACGCATACACCCTGAGTTTTCATTACAGCGTTACAATTATACCCAGCAGTGTTTTTCAGCGAGTGTAAATAATCGTGACAAATGATTACACAACACTCTTCAGATGTCCTGAGGTGAAGGTTAGCTTGATTCAATTTCATACCCCATTTATACATAAAATGTGATTATTGCTTCCTGTCTGTCAGCTCTCTCGCTGCTGTAGGAGATTGAGCATACCTACTAATGACACACTTGTCACAAGCTATACCTTCATCAATCTATTTCTACGCAGGTTTCTGGGTTGTTTATATCATTGACAGAGCACAGATTCATAGCAACATTGACATGAAGCAATATATATATACTGCTCAAAAAAATAAAGGGAACACTTAAACAACACATCCTAGATCTCAATGAAAGAAATCATCTTATTAAATACTTTTTTCTTTACATAGTTGAATGTGCTGACAACAAAATCACACAAAAATAATCAATGGAAATCCAATTTATCAACCCATGGAGGTCTGGATATGGAGTCACACTCAAAATTAAAGTGCAAAACCACACTACAGGCTGATCCAACTTTGATGTAATGTCCTTAAAACAAGTCAAAATGAGGCTCAGTAGTGTGTGTGGCCTCCATGTGCCTGTATGACCTCCCTACAATGCCTGGGCATGCTCCTGATGAGGTGGCGGATGGTCTCCTGAGGGATCTCCTCCCAGATCTGGACTAAAGCATCCGCCAACTCCTGGACAGTCTGTGGTGCAACGTGGCATTGGTGGATGGAGCGAGACATGATGTCCCAGATGTGCTCAATTGGATTCAGGTCTGGGGAACGGGCGGGCCAGTCCATAGCATCAATGCCTTCCTCTTGCAGGAACTGCTGACACACTCCAGCCACATGAGGTCTAGCATTGTCTTGCATTAGGAGGAACCCAGGGCCAACCGCACCAGCATATGGTCTCACAAGGGGTCTGAGGATCTCATCTCGGTACCTAATGGCAGTCAGGCTACCTCTGGCGAGCACATGGAGGGCTGTGCGGCCCCCCAAAGAAATGCCACCCCACACCATGACTGACCCACTGCCAAACCGGTCATTCTGGAGGATGTTGCAGGCAGCAGAATGTTCTCCACGGCGTCTCCAGACTCTGTCACGTCTGTCACGTGCTCAGTGTGAACCTGCTTTTATCTGTGAAGAGCACAGGGCGCCAGTGGCGAATTTGCCAATCTTGGTGTTCTCTGGCAAATGCCAAACGTCCTGCACGGTGTTGGGCTGTAAGCACAACCCCCACCTGTGGACGTCGGGCCCTCATTACCACCCTCATGGAGTCTGTTTCTGACCGTTTGAGCAGACACATGCACATTTGTGGCCTGCTGGAGGTCCTTTTGCAGGGCTCTGGCAGTGCTTCTCCTGCTCCTCCTTGCACAAAGGCGGAGGTAGCAGTCCTGCTGCTGGGTTGTTGCTCTCCTACGGCCTCCTCCACGTCTCCTGATGTACTGGCCTGTCTCCTGGTAGCGCCTCCATGCTCTGGACACTACGCTGACAGACACAGCAAACCTTCTTGCCACAGCTCGCATTGATGTGCCATCCTGGATGAGCTACACTACCTGAGCCACTTGTGTGGGTTGTAGACTCCGTCTCATGCTACCACTAGAGTGAAAGCACCGCCAGCATTCAAAAGTGACCAAAACATCAGCCAGGAAGCATAGGAACTGAGAAGTGGTCTGTGGTACCCACCTGCAGAACCACTCCTTTATTGGGGGTGTCTTGCTAATTGCCTATAATTTTCACCTGTTGTCTTTTCCATTTGCACAACAACATGTGAAATTTATTGTCAATCAGTGTTGCTTCCTAAGTCGACAGTTTGATTTCACAGAAGTGTGATTGACTTGGAGTTACATTGTGTTGTTTAAGTGTTCCCTTTATTTTTTTGAGCAGTGTATATAAGTCAAAGTTTACATACACCTTAGCCAAATACATTTAAACTCAGTTTTTCACAATTCTTGACATTTTACCCTAGTAAGAATTCCCTGTCTTAGGTCAGTTAGGATCACCACTTTATTTTAAGAATGTGAAATGTCAGAAAAATAGTAGAGAGAATGATTTATTTCAGCGTTTATTTCTTTCATCACATTCCCAGTGGGTCAGAAGTTTACAAACACTCAATTAGTATTTGGTAGCATTGCCTTTAAATTGTTTAACTTGGGTCAAGTTCCACAACTCGGGTAGCCTTCCACAAGCTTCCCACAATAAGTTGGGTGAATTTTGGCCCATTCTTCCTGACAGAGCTGGTGTAACTGAGTCAGGTTTGCAGGCCTCCTTGCTCGCACACGCATTTTCAGTTCTGCCCACAAATCTTCTATTGGGCTTTGTGATGACCACTCCAATACCTTTGCTTTGTTGTCCTAATGATGGTCATTATGGCCAAACAGTTCTATTTTTGTTTTATCAGACCAGAGTACATTTCTCCAAAAAGTACAATCTTTGTCCTAATTTGCAGTTGCAAACAGTAGTCTGGCTTTTTTATGGCGGTTTTGGTGCAGTGGCTTCTTCCTTGCTGAGCGGCCTTTCAGGTTATGTTGACATAGGACTCGTTGTACTGTGGATATAGATACTTTTGTACCTGTTTCCTCCAGCATCTTCATAAGGTCCTTTGCTGTTGTTCTGGGATTGATTTGCACTTTTCGCACCAAAGTAAGTTCATCTCTAGGAGACAGAACGCATCTCCTTCCTGAGCGGTATGACGGCTGCATGGTCCCATGGTGTTTATACTTGCGGACTATAGTTTGTACAGATGAATGTGGTACCTTCAGGTGTTTGGAAATTGCTCCCAAGGATGAACCAGACTTGTGGACATCTACAATTTTTTGTCTTGGCTGATTTCTTTTGATTTTCCCATGATGTCAAGCAAAGAGGCACTGAGTTTTAAGGTAGGCCTTGAAATACATCTACAGGTACACCTCCAATTGACTCAAATTATGTCCCTCTTTGCCATGCAAATGAACTGAATCCCCCCAAAAATGTCCACTGCATTTCAGCCCTGCCACAAAAGGACCAGCTGACATCATGTCAGTGATTCTCTCGTTAACACAGGTGTGTGTGTTGACGAGGACAAGGCTGGAGATCCCTCTGTCATGCTGATTGAGTTCAAATAACAGACTGGAAGCTTCAAAAGGTGGGTGGTGCTTGGAATCATTGTTCTTCCTCTGTCAACCATGGTTACCTGCAAGGAAACACGTGCCGTCATCATTGCTTTGCACAAAAAGGGCTTCACAGGCAAGGGTATTGCTGCCAGTAAGATATTGCTGCCACAGACAAGGATATTGCTGCCACAGGCAAGGCTATTGCTGCCAGTAAGGTATTGCTGCCACAGGCAAGGATATTGCTGCACCTAAATCAACCATTTATCGGATCATCAAGAACTTCAATGAGAGCAGTTCAATTGTTGTGAAGAAGGCTTCAGGGCGCCCAAGAAAGTCCAGCAAGCGCCAGGACCGTCTCCTAAAGTTGATTCAGGTGCGGGATCGGGGCACCACTAGTACAGAGCTTGCTCATGAATGGCAGCAGGCAGGTGTGAGTGCATCTGCACGCACAGTGAGGCGAAGACTTTTGGAGGATGGCCTGGTGTCAAGAAGGGTAGCAAAGAAGCCACTTCTCTCCAGGAAAAACATTAAGGACAGACTGATATTCTGCAAAAGGTACGGGGATTGGACTGCGAGGATTGGGGTAAAGTCATTTTCTCTGAAGAATCCTCTTTCCGATTGTTTGTGGCATCCAGAAAAAAGCTTGTCCGGAGAAGACAAGGTGAGCGCTACCATCAGTCCTGTGTCATGCCAACAGTAAAGCATCCTGAGACCATTCATGTGTGGGATTGCTTCTCAGCCAAGGGAGTGGGCTCACTCACACTTTTGCCTAAGAACACAGCCATGAATAAAAAATGGTACCAACACATCCTCCGAGAACAACTTCTCCCAACCATCCAGGAACAGTTTGGTGACGAACAATGCTTTTCCAGCATGATGGAGCACCTTGTCATAAGGCAAAAGTGATAACTAAGTGGCTCGGGGAACAAAACATCGATATTTTGGGTCCATGGCCAGGAAACTCCCCAGACCTTAATCCCATTGAGAACTTGTGGTCAATCTTCAAGAGGCGGGTAGACAAACAAAACCCCACAAATTCTGACAAACTCCAAGCATTGATTATGCAAGAATGGGCTGCCATCAGTCAGGATGTGGCCCAGAAGTTAATTGACAGCATGCCAGGGCGGATTGCAGAGGTCTTGAAAAAGAAGGGTCAACACTGCAAATATTGACTCTTTGCATCAACTTCATGTAATTGGTGCAGGTAGCATCTGTCGGACTGCTGGATTGTGAAACATGATTCATCACTCCAGAGAAAGCGTTTCCACTGCTCCAGAGTCCAATGGCAGCTTTACACCACTACAGCCAACGCTTGGCATTGCGCATGGTGATCTTAGGCTTGTTTGCAGCTTTTCGGCCAAGGAAACCTATTTCATGAAGCACCAGACGAACAGTTATTATGGTGATGTTGCTTCCAGAGGCAGTTTGGAACTCGGTAGTGAGTGTTGCAACCGAGGACAGACGATTTTTACACACTATGCTCTTCAGCACTCTGCACTCCCGAGTGCCTACCACTCCACGGCTGAGCCATTATTTGTCCTAGATGTTTCCACAATAACAGCACTTACAGTTGACCGGGGCAGCGCTAGCAGGGCATATATTAGATGAACTGACTTGTTGGAATGGTAACATCCTATGACGGTGCCACGTTGAAAGTCACTGAGCACTTCAGTAAGGCCATTCTACTGACAATGTTTGTCTATAGAGATCGCATGGTTGTATGCTCGATTTTATACACCTGCAACGGGTGTGGCTGAAATAGCCTAATGCTTCTACATCCGCATTGCTTGCTGTTTGGGTTTTAGGCTGGGTTTCTATATAGCACTTTGTGACATCTGCTAATGTAAAAAGGGCTTTATAAATACAATTGATTGATTGATTGATTAATCCACTAATTTGAAGGGGTGTCCACATACTTTTGTATATATAGAATTGGTCTCCAAATCAATCAACATATTTGTGCTTGACTGTTCCTTTTATCTTCCTAACTCTAGGTGGGTAGAAGGTGAGTTATGGGGGTACCGTACCATTCTTCCTCTCTCTATAGTGCCTGGTCACATCAGGGGAACGTGAGTGCATACAGTAATACAAGCAAAATGTCAGCATGATAAATCTAACTTTTCCAATGAGCCCAGAGTGGCTACGTACCTGTGTACACGCGTTAATAATCTGATCTTTCAAAGCCTTTGGGGAGTAATTGCTGTCAGCCACTCTGGTCATAAATCGTGACACCTCAATCACACAAGCACCATAAATCACTGTTGAAATGTTCACCTGTGATGTACACTCTCCTGCAGCTCTCCTGTTTTTTACTAAGCTTTGTCTAGTCAAGAGGAGTGGTTGTGTGATTCAGACTAAGTTTCCTTTCCTATGTTTTAGTGTCACAGTCCATGGCCCTGAAAATCCATTACGTGACTATGTCCATGGCCCTGAATCCTGGGACCTGTGTCCTGGAGTGCTTACAAAGAGAGGAGAGTGTGGTAGAACTATTATATTATATGCTGTACATGGCCCATTGATGTACCACACATCCTCCCCTCAATCTTCTTCAAGCCAGATCATTATCTTACACTGGATGCCATTCTCTCTCACAGAGTAAATAAAGAGACCACTTCTTCCCACTATGAGTGGGTCAGGTCATCAAGACTTGGTGCTGATGAGGCAGTCAAGGACATTTTCCATGGATGGGGGGGGGGGGGGGGGGGGGGGGGTGACAATTGCAGCATTGGGTGAATGATGGAAGGAGACAAGCAGGTCTGGGGCGTTTTGATAAATCAGTAAGGGTGTTCCCAGTCAGCAGGGGCATTTCCTGTGTGGGAGCCTGGAGCCAGGAGCCATCTTAGGGGAAACCCTAGAGGGGAGATGAGAGAGTAGGGGAGATGCAAGCCTGGGGGCTAGCTTGTAGTTCTTTTGATTGTGCCATTTCATTTGGGAATCTAGCCAGTGTTGGCCAGTGAAAAGCTTGCTCCTCTAATTTCTAGATACAAGTTCAGCTAGTGTAAGTACTGAACTGTAAGTGAGAAGCAGGACAATAAGCTGTATTCCCTGTGACATGACTCTACCGCCTCCATTGTTTGGCTGAGGGAGCAGAGAGATGGATAGAGCCTGTCCCCCTCCAGGTGTTCTGGCTCCATTAATAAAACATCAGTCATTAACAACTTGTATCAATCTACCGTCAACATCAAGTGGTGCATTCATCAGCGAGATGGTGGGAGGGAGGGAAAGATAGAGTTAGGGCGAGAGGGAGGTAGAGACTATGTGTTGATATTGCATTGCCCTTGTCATTACCTTCTACAAACATTCCACATTTCTATCGTTAACAATTGTTTGAGTAGTTTGTCAAAATGCACTTTGTCTGAAGGAAGCATGATTTAGGCTGTACATTGCTTACAGTTGGCTTAACTGACTAAAAAGTGGGATGTGACTTTTAAAATACCTCATTATGCTCCCTGCCCAGCTCTATTTTAGATCTGAAGTGCTACAGTATTGTGACTGATAGTCCTGAGGGACTTCCTACTCTGTTTTTCACTCTGTTTTTCTCACATCTTTTCACCACTGTAGCAGCGCTGCTTACTTTACACAGAAACACCTCGCATCAGAACGGGCGACAGCGTCTACTCGTGAACCATGAAAGGAGAGGACTGGGAATCCGGCGGTGGGAAAGAGGTGTGTGTTTAGGAAGGTGGACACTGCACTAATGGCGGTGGGAATATAGGAAAGCTCAGACTGCTTGGAATATGTACATTGCAATCAGGAACGTAACATCGGACTACGCCATAGAAAAACGTACAAATATTTTTGGGGAAAGATAATGAACTCTGTAGGAAGGTAGTCAAGCTGACTCAACTAAAACATTGTAACAGTGGTCAGATCATTCCTAGCAAGTAGCTACATAATTAACATTTTGCCAGGAGTGATGAAAAATTATTAATATTAATCTTTCCAGCCCAAAGAAAACATAATAAAGTTGTTTTCATTGTGATTTATAACTGTTGACAGTATAATGGGATACAGACAGAGAACGTTGCATTGTGTTTATGGTGTTTTCTCTGCAGTAAAAGGTCATTGAATCTACCGGTCTATCCACAGTCCATTCAGAGTGACAATAGCGCATAATGTTGTACATAATGTTGCTGCTACCGTCTCTTATGACCGAAAAGAGCTTCTGGACATCAGAACTGTGATTACTCATCCCAGATTAGACAAAGAGTTTTTCTTCAATGAGTCGGACGGGAGGGAGATACTACAGACAACCGACCAGATCCGTGTGTGTGCACGTGTGTGTGTGTGTGCACGTGTGTGTGTATGTGTGCACGTGTGTGTGTGTGTGTGTGTGTGTGTGTGTGTGTGTGTGTGTGTGTGTGTGTGTGTGTGTGTGTGTGTGTGTTTGCATGCGTGTCAGTGGATGAAGAAGGGTATATGACATTCAAATTTGTGCTTCCTGCTTTCTTTTTTAAAGGAGAATGCCTGTCTGTTGACAGTGAGACTGAGTCTGAGGATGAAGATGTCTCAGAGGTTGATGTTCCACGCCTACCCCGGTGGAGAACACCCCACAATGCTTACTTCAATGCTTACCCAGAATGGCAGGGCCTGCTTTCAAGATATGATGATATCATGTCCCCCCTCCAGTACTTCAAGCAGTTTTTCACTGAAGACATTCTCAAAGTTATTGTAGGGCTGTCGAATCTACATGTGATACAATGAAATGCAAACAAGCCCCTTAAACTCACTACAAAAGAATTGTGAAGTGGTACGACACCACTCAGTGACCCTTCTGAGTGATTACACTGGAGCCCACCCAGTCAACGGCGTTGACAGGTGGGATCGCAAGCAAAAGATGATCACCACAGTCCCCTGCCCTGCTGTGGTGAAAGAATACAACAAGAATAAGGGTGGGCTGGATCTGCTTGACTCACTGATTGCACTGTACCGGAACAAAATCAGATCAAATAAGTGGTACCACCGGCTGGTGTTCCACTTCCTGGATATGATCATCGTGACCACCTGGCTGCTCTACCGAAGAGATTGTGAAGGCACTGACATGAGAAAGAGAAATGAAGCTGTATACCTCCAAGTCATACATCGCTGAAGGCCTATGCCAAAGTGGAAAGAGTCTGGAGCGCAAGAAAGGTCATCCCAGTTCCACAATTGCTGGTGAGTATGAGGAGAAGAGGAGAGAAGGACCCGTTGCCCCAATTCCAGTCCCTGATGTGCGCCTGGATGCCACAGACCACTGCATAATTATGGCTGAAAAGAAGGGGAGATGCAAGGTACCAGGGTGCGCAGGTACACCAAAAGCCAAGTGCCAGAAATGTGATGTCCACCTCTGTTTCACATCCACCAGCAACTGCTTCCTGAGGTTCCACACAGAATAGGAAATCAGAGTGCTTTGTCAAAAAGAGAAACATTGATTCAAACAATAACCCACACAAACACACATTCAGACACACTGAAACACATACACACACACTCGCACATATACCCGCACACACAGGCTAACCCCTCCACATTTTTCAATGCCTCGCAAAGAAGGCCGCTGAATGGTAGATGTGCTCCATGCTCACAGGCTAACCCTTTGAGCATGGTGAAGTTATTAATTAGGCTTTGGATGGTGTATCAATACACCTAGTCACGATAAAGGTACAGGCATCCTCCCTAACTCAGTTGCTGAAGAGGAAGGAAACTGCTCAGGGATCTCATGAGGCCAATGGTGATTTTAAAACCGTTACTGAGTTTAATGGCTGTGATAGGAGAAAACTGAGGATGGATCAGTAACATTGTAGTTACTCCACAATACTAACCTAAATGTTAGAGTGAAAAGAAGGAAACCTGTACAGAATAAAAAATATTCCAAAACATGCATCCTGTTTGTAACGAGGGACTTAAGTAATACTCCAAAACAGGTGCCAAAGAAATTAACTTTTTGTCCTGAATACAAAGCACTATGTTTGGGGCAAATCCAACGTAACACATCACAGAGTACCACTCTTCATATTTTCAAGCATGGTAGTGGCTGCATCATTTTATGGGTATGCTTGTCATCGGCAAGGACTAGGGAGTACTTTTAAGATAAAAATAAACGGAATACAGCTTCGCACAGGCAAAATCCTAGAGGAAAATCTGGTTCAGTCTGCTTTTCAACAGACACTGGGAGACGAATTGACCTTTCAGCAGGACAATAATCTAAAACACAAGGCCAAATAAACACTGGAGTTGCTTACCAAGTCAACATTGAATGTTCCTGAGTGGCCTAGTTACAGTTTTGGCTTAAATCGTCTTGAAGATCAATGCAAGACTTGAAAATGGCTTTCTAGCATTAATCAACAACCAACTTCAAAGAGCTTGAAGAATTGTAAAAGAATAATGGGCAAATATTGTACAATCCAGGGGTGCAAAGCTCTTCGTCATCATCTTTGACATTGTGAACTTCCATTATAGAGCTTTGCTTTGGTGTGGATTGAGGCTTATACATTCATATAATTTGTGTTACTCCATTGTATCACATTTCCTTACTTCTATTGTGGATAGTGTTTATGTGCAACGATGGAAAGTATACGAAACAATGAGCAAACCAGCCTTTGTACTGAATACATGGAATTGGATTGTGATGATACCGATGAATGAATCCTGCAAACAATGCGTTTTTTAAATATTTTGATCGGAAATAATGTTTGATTTGATGTGTTTGAAATTGCTTGATGAAATATGCATAAAAGGAGAGTAATTGCCCATAATTCTGCACCTTTGAATAGATGTACTTCCAATTTTGATTTAGTGACTGCAAAGAAAATGTATTGATTTAATTGGATTTTTAAAAGACAGACTTTTCTGTTTTGTCTGCTTGGACTCAAAAGATAAGTATGCTTGCAGTAATCTTTTTGCAGGCAGTCGTGTTCTTTGCTGAATATATTTTCAATTCTGATGGTATAGTATAGTTTTGATTAATGTTTTTATGTTTTGAGAAGGCAACTACATTTTGAAAAAGCGTTTAATGTTTGTAAAAAGCCACAGAGTTATTAGCCTTGTGAACACTGAACACTGCACCTGCACCCACATGCACATGACATGAATTTGCTTTTTTACTTAATGATAATTTGCACTTCACTGTCGCTTTTCTAGATGTGCCTACAAACTGTCTTATCACTATCAGCCACGATTGGCAAATTAAATCAGCATCTTACGTGCCCACAGAACTGCATATGTTGTACAGTTTGAAATCACACCTGCCTGCTTAAAACACAGCCAAGCAATTTCTCCTGTAAGTTGTTCTGGATAAGAACGTCTGCTAAATGACAAAAAATGTAAATATAAATGAAAATGTGTTTGATAGTGGCATTTATGGATTTCTGTGAGGGAAAATGCTGACACAGTCTCCAGTAATGCCTCTCACCTGCACATTTCATCACCATCCTGCACTACTAAAATAAAAAATAAAAAAGTTTATTTGTCACATGTGCCGAATACAACTGGTGTAGATTTTACCATATCAATGTGGAGCTATATACAGGGAGTACCAGTACCAGATCAATGTGGAGCTATATACAGGGAGTACCAGTACCAGATCAATGTGGAGCTATATACAGGGAGTACCAGTACCAGATCAATGTGGAGCTACATACAGGGAGTACCAGTACCAGATCAATGTGGAGCTACATACAGGGAGTACCAGTACCAGATCAATGTGGAGCTATATACAGGGAGTACCAGATCAATGTGGAGCTATATACAGGGAGTACCAGTACCAGATCAATGTGGAGCTATATACAGGGAGTACCAGATCAATGTGGAGCTATATACAGGGAGTACCAGTACCAGATCAATGCGGAGCTATATACAGGGAGTACCAGATCAATGTGGAGCTATATACAGGGAGTATCAGTACCAGATCAATGTGGAGCTATATACAGGGAGTACCAGTACCAGATCAATGTGGAGCTATATACAGGGAGTACCAGTACCAGATCAATGTGGAGCTATA
Source organism: Salmo trutta (assembly GCF_901001165.1). NCBI lineage: Eukaryota > Metazoa > Chordata > Actinopteri > Salmoniformes > Salmonidae > Salmo > Salmo trutta. The sequence continues at coordinate 25,983,041 of NC_042986.1, forward strand.
TACAGGGAGTACCAGTACCAGATCAATGTGGAGCTATATACAGGGAGTATCAGTACCAGATCAATGTGGAGCTATATACAGGGAGTACCAGTACCAGATCAATGTGGAGCTATATACAGGGAATACCAGTACCATATCAATGTGGAGCTATATACAGGGAGTACCAGTACCAGATCAATGTGGAGCTATATACAGGGAGTACCAGTACCAGATCAATGTGGAGCTATATACAGGGAGTACCAGATCAATGTGGAGCTATATACAGGAAGTATCAGTACCAGATCAATGTGGAGCTATATACAGGGAGTACCAGTACCAGATCAATGTGGAGCTATATACAGGGAGTACCAGTACCAGATCAATGTGGAGCTATATACAGGGAGTACCAGTACCAGATCAATGTGGAGCTATATACAGGGAGTATCAGTACCAGATCAATGTGGAGCTATATACAGGGAGTACCAGTACCAGATCAATGTGGAGCTATATACAGGGAATACCAGTACCAGATCAATGTGGAGATATATACAGGGAGTACCAGTACCAGATCAATGTGGAGCTATATACAGGGAGTACCAGTACCAGATCAATGTGGAGCTATATACAGGGAGTACCAGTACCAGATCAATGTGGAGCTATATACAGGGAGTACCAGTACCAGATCAATGTGGAGCTACATACAGGGAGTACCAGTACCAGATCAATGTGTAGCTATATACAGGGAGTACCAGTACCAGATCAATGTGGAGCTATATACAGGGAGTACGAGTACCAGATCAATGTGCAGAGGTAAGAGGTACAGTTTTTAACGTAGATCTGTACATGAAGGCAGGTTAAAGTGACTAGGCATCAGGATAGATAATAATACGAGTAAAATAAAGAACAGAATAGTGTAAAAGTATGAGTGTAAAAGTGTGTGTGTGTAATGTTATCTATGTGTGTTTGTGTTGTGTCGGTCTGCGTGTGTGTTATGTGTGTGTGTGCGTGGGTATGTAGTGTATGTGAATGCGTGTGGGTTTTGTGTGGGAGTGTCAATGTAGTGTGTGTGAGTGGTTGGTTTGGTTTATATATATAGTCTAGTGTGTGTGTGTGTGTGTGTGTGTGTGTGTGTGTGTGTGTGTGTGTATGGTCAGTGACATATTTCGGGTACCATTAACTGACTATTTAGCAGTCTGGCAATTTAGAAGTCTTATGGCTCGGGGGTATAAACTGTCTCGGAGCCTGTTGGTCCGAGAGCCAATGCTCCGCTACTGTTTGCTGGACGGTAGCAAAGTAAACAATCTATGGCTTAGGTGGCTAAAGTCTTTGGTAATTTTTCAGGCCTTCCTCTGACTCTGCCTGATATAGATGTCCTGGATGGCAGGGAGCTCAGCCCCAGTGATGTACTGGGCTGTCCGCACCACCTTCTGGAGGGATTTGCGGTCAAGGTGCATTTACAGTGATGCAGCCAGTCAAAATGCTCTCAATAGTGCAGCTGTAGAACTTTTTGAGGATCCGAGGGCCCATGCTAAATCTTTTCAGTCTCCTGAGGGAGAAGAGGCATTGCTGTACCCTCTTCATGACTGTGCAGGTGTGTGTGGACCATGTTAGGTCTTTAGTGATGTGGACACCAAGGAACTTGAAGCTCTCGACCCACTCCACAACAGCCCCATCAATGTGGATGCGAGGGTTCAGTCCCAGGGTCCCTAGCTTGGTGATGAGCTTGGAGGGCACTATGGTGTTGAACGCTGAGCTGTAGTCTATGAACAGCATTCTCACATAATTATTTCCCCTCTTGTCCAGGTGGGAGAGGACAGTGTGAAGTGTAATTGAGATTGTGTCATCTGTGGATCTGTTGTGGCGGTATGCAAATTGGGGCTGTATGCGAATTGAAATGGGTCTAGCCTAGGGTGTCTGTGACGATGGTGTGGATGTGTGTCATGACCAGCCTTTCAAAGCACTTCGTAATTAAAGAGGTGAGTGCTACAGGGCAATAGTCTTTTAGGTAGGTTACAGGGACAATGGAGGTCAGCTTGAAACATGTTGGCATTACAGCCTGGATCAAGGATAGATTGAAAATGTCTGTGAAGACACTTGCCAGCTACTACTACTGTTTATTTGGCAAGCTAGACTACAGCTAGAAGCAGACAAAAAAACAACAACACACATTGCATGCACAACACACACACACACACACACACACAAAAACATATTCACTTATTCACTCACACGAGGAAGGTTATATTAGTTCTGTATTATTTGTACCAGGGTGGTTTTGTATTGAATAATTAACACCAAAAGCAGAAGGACGGCTTCATTGTTGCAACCCAACAAACGGTACCATGTATACCACCAGTGATACCTTTGTTTGTGTGTGTGGCCTTTAATGACCTCTCAGAATTTCCATTGAATATAGAGTCATAAAGTAATAAAACACACACACACACACACACACACACACACATACACACACACACACACAAATGTTTGTTTTACTATCCTTGTAGGGACCAAACAATTGATTCCCATTCCAAACCATATTTTCCCTAACCCCTAATCCTAAACCTAACCCTAACCCTTAACCTATCCTCTAACACTAACTCTAACTGTTACCCTAACCCTAAACCTAACTGAAAAGCCTTAAATATGTACTTTTTCTTATGGGGATCAGAGAAATGTCCCCACTTGTCCAAATGTTCATTGTTTAACTATCCTTGTGAGGACACACACACAAAACAAATACACCTGTAAAGAGAAAGAGAGTGATACAGATGAAGAAAGAGCAATAGACAGACAGAAGAGACACTGTTTACGACAGACAGACAGACAGACAGACAGACAGACAGACAGACAGACAGACAGACAGACAGACAGACAGACAGACAGACAGACAGACAGACAGACAGACAGACAGACAGACAGACAGACAGACAGACAGACAGACAGACAGACAGACAGACAGACAGACAGACAGAGACAGAGTGTCAGGCTCCAGAGACATGTGGAAGGCCAAGTTATTGACCACCACCTGCTTTATTTGACAGCTATTGCCTTTCTCAGGGGTTTTTACAGCCAGGCTGCACGGCCACAGGGCCACAGTGTCTCACTGCCTGTCTGCCTCTCCCACTGCTCCCCATTTCCATGCTGTATCCCCTGCTCTACTCTGAGGTAATTTACAATGCCTTTGATGTGGTGAAGCCCCCTCACCATCCCTCCCCATTGAGCTTCAAACAAGTCTACAGCCGTGACCTATGAGCGCCTCCATCTCCCTCCTATCATTCTTACCCTTCCCTCTCCGCACCAGGCCCTGCAGAACAGCACAGATTGTAATGGGAGAGGATATATTTAGAAAGAGAGAATGGAGAAGAGAGGAGAGGATTCAAAAGGAACAGAGGGAGAGAGTTATCGGTCCGATTGAGCGGCGTTTTCTTTCTCATGTAGCGCGTGGGAGAGCTCATTGAAAGGCTGTTGCTGTCTATCGATCGGCTAGTTCCCGAAGAGTGGATACTGTGAGGCTACTGGGGACAGAGAGAAAAATAGGGATGGAGAGAGAGACGATAAAGCTCAGCTATGTTCCAGGATAACAGAGAGATGGAAAATGGAGGAGATGGGAGAGAGAGATACATGGGAGACACAAAGTAAAGCTTGCTTGCTTTAATTTTCTTGCTGGATTCTGGTTCCATATTTGTTGTTGTTATATTCCTCTAACCTGCTATTTGAAAAAAATCACCCTAACCCTGAACTCCACCGCCAACGTGAATTGTGTGCTTTTGATTGTGCTCCACAGGAATTTGTTTAAATTTCTCCAATCCTAACCCTGACACAACCAGAGGATGCAAGGCCGATAGGTCTACTTTAATATACTTTCAAAGTTTATATTTGTCTTTGTATTTCTATGCTTCTGCCCTCAGGGGTTTTGTGTTGAGAAGGGTTTGCTTGGCTAGCTTTGGCCCTGAAAAAGAGGGATAGAGTGGAGAAAAAGAGAAAAATAGAGTGGAGAGAGCAATAGAGAGGGGAGAGAGAAAGAGAGGGAGACAGGTGGGGTTTGGTGATAGAGAGAGAGAGAGGCTAAAGGCAGAGGGAGAGATCTGAGCTCTCTGTGTTTAAGGGACATGACTATGGAGCTTATACTGGAGGCTGAATCTACAGAGACCTGCAGTCATATGCCAGGTGTGGGTGAGGGAGCGAATTCAGGAGCTTTGTATGGGTGTGTGGGTGCGTGGGTGCGTGCGTGCGTGTGTGGGTGGGTGACTCAAGTTGTTCCTTTGATAGAGTGGGTCTGAATAACCACCTTTTTCACTTCTGGGAATGTCCCTCCCACTGTTTGACAAAGTGCTCTCTGGGTTGGCTTGAAACACAATTTTATAGCTGATACAAATCAAAGTGCAACGTTTGAATCTTTGGATCTGGTCTAAAACAGTTGTTCATATCACACACACAGTGCAATTCCTTGACTGTGTCACAAATCTTCTTACGACATCTCTGACAAGGTTGACATATGAAAGACACGGTCAAGACTGATGTGTACATTGGACTGGAGGACAGAGCACAGCTTTGAGACTAAAGCATGTCAGAGACCTAAGTCCAATAGGCCCGGCAAACCCCCCACCTCTCCCCCGCCTCTCCCCTGGCTAACCCATCTCTAAAACCTTGAGTGTGTCCAGGACGAGGCTGTGCTCTGTAGGATGACATCAGTCTTCCAAGGTCAGATAATGTTGTGATTTATGGCACCTGGTGGACGTGGGAAGTTTCTGTGGTTCATCTGGTGGCAGACACCCGCACACACACACACACACACACACACACACACACACATTGTCTGCCCTCATTTTATTTTATTTTTTATTTCACCTTTATTTAACCAGGTAGGCTAGTTGAGAACAAGTTCTAATTTATAACTGCGACCTGGCCAAGATAAAGCAAAGCAGCGCGACACAAACAGTCTGTCTATGAACTGTCCCTGACCACAATGTTAAATGGCAGTCGGTGTGTCTGATGCCCGGTCGGTTGGCTCCATAGGGAGGAGTGGGGGGCATATGTGAAGATGAAATACCCCTCCTCTACACCCCTCGGCCCCTGATGGTTTGGGGACAAAGACCCTAATCGCTCTTTGTGGCATCTGGGTGACCTCACAGGATCCAGGGCACAGATTCATCACCCAGTGCTCCACACTGTCCCACCATCCCCTCACTCACCACCACATGATCTACTGGCCTGCTACACAATATGGCCGACATGGGACATTTCACCTGATATAAAGATCCTGGATTAATTCATTTAGTCATGATAAGACCTTCAGTTATCGTAACTGTGTCTTGATCCAATGGCTCCCATTATGAGGAGTGTTACTGTAATGAAAGGATTTGAATATTTCAGACATATAACTGATCAAAATGGAAATGGACACAACCTTCCTCTAACCCCCATCTATCCCTGAGAAGAGCAGGGAATTATATAAAAGGGATGTTGTAGACTGTTGGGAATTCGGGGGATTGTGGGGTGATGGGGTAGTCTTGTTGTGACCCTTTTGTAGCCAGCTCCCTCACCAAGCATGCAACTGGCTGGTGTTGTGAGAAAATCTGGTTATATGTATCTGTTGTGATGCTCAGTGTAGCTTGACTGTAGCCTGTGTATCAGGCCAACGAATAACCCACATTCCATTGAATCAGAAATGAATTGAAGATTCCTCCAGGAAAATCTGCTCCAGGTTGACACTGTCACACCCGTTCCTGGTCTTATTCCCTGCACTGTAACATCTAAATACAATTTTTGCCAGAGACAGCACGAAACAGACACCTCGCCAGAAAGGGAGAAAAAGAGAATCATTGGGGAAAGTATAATTTTAGATGCATTAAATCCAAAGGTGCTTACATATCCAGTTTAGATTGTTGTGAATATGAGATGGCCGGGCTATGTTTGTTACAACTATATTATTCATACATCAGAGACATGCCAGGGTTTGATGCAGGACTCAGGCTTAAAAATTAAAGCATCTCCCTCTTTTAGTCTCTCTCCTTTTCTTTCAAGCATGCAGAAGTGCCAGTCTTCATCTTCGACGTTTGGAAATGTTGAAAGGAGGTAATAAGATTGTAAGAGAATCCCGCTGATGGATTTCTATGATGGATTACAGCGCCATGCACAATGCATCCGTTACACTGTTTACCTGATTAGTGATACACATTTAACACTTGTTAGGCGTTTTGTAAACAGCATTAAGGGAGACAAATTGTCAGTCCTGCAGCTTTGCTTTCAGGTGAAGTGTAAGCCATTTCGATCGCATAATATTTGAGCAAAACACTACTTACATATATTTATTTACCTTTATTTAATTAGGCAAGTCAGTTAAGAACAAATTCTTATTTTCAATGACAGCCTAGGAACAGTGGGTTAACTGCCTTGTTCAGATCGACAGAGTCTTACCTTGCCAGCTCGGGGATTCGATCTTGCAACCTTTCAGTTACTAGTCTAACGCTCGAACCACTAGGCTACTTGCCGCCCCGGATACTCATTTAGTATTTTGAGGTGAAATATTCATTTAAATTGAATCATTCTACACAGTATATCCAACTATTAACTATTAAAGATTCAGACTGTATATTATTTTTAATTCAAATTAAACTTACAAGTTTTCGGTCCAGGCGGTGCGTTTTACCCACACAATACTGAAAGCAGTAGATTGTTCATTTAGAAAAGGTTTGCTTTAAGTCACCGTAAAAGGCCTTCATTTACATTTACATTTACGTCATTTAGCAGACGCTCTTATCCAGAGCAACTTACAAATTGGTGCATTCACCTTATGATATCCAGTGGAACAACCACTTTACAATAGTGCATCTATATCTTTTTTGGGGGGAGGGTAGGGGGGGTAGAAGGATTACTTAATCCTATCCCAGGTATTCCTTAAAGAGGTGGGGTTTCAGGTGTCTCCGGAAGGTGGTGATTGACTCCGCTGTCCTGGCGTCGTGAGGGAGCTTGTTCCACCATTGGGGTGCCAGAGCAGCGAACAGTTTTGACTGGGCTGAGCGGGAACTGTGCTTCCGCAGAGGTAGGGAGGCGAGCAGGCCAGAGGTGGATGAGTTTTGACTGGGCTGAGCGGGAACTGTGCTTCCGCAGAGGTAGGGAGGCGAGCAGGCCAGAGTGCCCTTCTTTGGGTGTAGAGACTGATCAGAGCCTGAAGGTACGGAGGTGCAGTTCCCCTCACAGCTCCGTAGGCAAGCACCATGGTCTTGTAGCAGATGCGAGCTTCAACTGGAAGCCAGTGGAGTGTGCGGAGGAGCGGGGTGACGTGAGAGAACTTGGGAAGGTTGAACACCAGACGGGCTGCGGCGTTCTGGGTGAGTTGTAGGGGTTTGATGGCGCAGGCAGGGAGCCCCGCCAACAGCGAGTTGGAGTAATCCAGACGGGAGATGACAAGTGCCTGGATTAGGACCTGCGCCGCTTCCTGTGTGAGGCAGGGTCGTACTCTGCGAATGTTGTAGAGCATGAACCTACAGGATCGGGTCACCGCCTTGATGTTAGCGGAGAACGACAGGGTGTTGTCCAGGGTCACGCCAAGGCTCTTAGCACTCTGGGAGGAGGACACAATGGAGTTGTCAACCGTGATGGCGAGATCATGGAACAGGCAGTCCTTCCCCGAGAGGAAGAGCAGCTCCGTCTTGCCGAGGTTCAGCTTGAGGTGGTGATCCGTCATCCACACTGATATGTCTGCCAGACATGCAGAGATGCGATTCGCCACCTGGTTATCAGAAGGGGGAAAGGAGAAGATCAATTGTGTGTCGTCTGCGTAGCAATGATAGGAGAGACCATGTGAGGATATGACAGAGCCAAGTGACTTGGTGTATAGCGAGAATAGGAGAGGGCCTAGAACTGAGCCCTGGGGGACACCAGTGGTGAGAGCACGTGGTGCGGAGACGGATTCACGCCATGCCACCTGGTAGGAGCGACCTGTCAGGTAGGACGCAATCCAAGAGTGAGCCGCGCCAGAGATGCCCAACTCGGAGAGGGTGGAGAGGAGGATCTGATGGTTCACAGTATATTTGATTGGACCTTTAATTAATCCTAAGGCCTACATGAAAATCCACTGCAATAACTGGGTGAATCCATCTGAAGCCCACCACAGCCATTAGCTAGACTTGGAGGCTGGGGGGAAATTAGATGAGTATTGCACACATCCAGGCTATCAATCAAAACCCTGGGCATTTGACTGGTGCTATCTGGGTGCTATTCTCTGGCTTATGGCGCCCTAACCCCTGCAGACAGCCGTTTTCACATCATTACATTGGCTTATTCATGTGGGATCTGAAGCATGGCACCCCCATCTCCTGTATCTCTATCACATTGATGGGTGGGCCTTTAAATCAATGGGGAGAGTGTGTGAAGGTTGCTGTGTCTTCATCCAGAGCAACAAGTGAGTTGAACTGGTTATTGCTTCCACTGTTGGCCTTGGGTGGGAGTCCTAAGATAGATCAAGATGGATCAAGTCTGTCTGTTTACATAAAGATCCATGTGGTGACCTCACTGTTTCACTGTACTTTGAGTGAGCCATTGAACACCACTCTGTTTTAGATGGGTGAGAAATGAATACCTAGGTATAGCTTATTCATGGAGTGTTATGCTTGACACACATCAATTTCAAAGACATGACTTCATCTTTACGGCCTCAAAGACAATTTCCATCCTACATTATTTGGCACAATGCAGTGCTGTCATACTTGTCTTATCTGTAGTGTCTGGGAGGTGGTCTTTTTTTCCTCCATGTAGCCGCCTAGGAAAAGGATGCTACGTTGAGTCCCTCTGTGCCAATGGGGTTTGTGTTGGGTAGTATTTCTCTGTCTGCTCTCTGGGTGTGTTTGTGTGTGTGTGTGTGGGGGGGGGGGGCTCAGCTCTTCTCAGGTCCTAGGAGAGGGGGTGGTCATGACCTCAAACCACCTCTGTTACTCTTTTACCCCCGTAGTGTGGGTGAGTCAGGGCGAAGCTCAGATTTCTCACCCCGAGGTGGTGTCACATAGCCCCGCTTGGTTGTTAAGTGGTGTGGAAACTGTGCCGTGTAAAAAGTTAGCACTGTAATTGCTTCATGGCTAATGTTCAGACCAAAGATGTTTGTTTCATTGGAGGAGGATTAAAGAGAAAATTCATCAGAGAGTGAATCAGGCTTTTGATCTCTGATTATAGTGCTTTTAAAGAGAAATACAATGTGAAAGAGAAAGTCAAGTCCATTGCCAGTGTTTATTTGATCAATACTAGCACAACACAACGAGCTGTCATATTGCCTATCTAATTGGCCTCTCATTAGGACTATTCATTATATCAGCTCAACTGTTTTGAGCACCAATGAGAAATCAATCAGGCCAACACCAAACACTGCCCTGAATCAGTCGTTTTCATCACTTAAAGAAAAAAGCTCTGTCAAAGTGAAAAAAGTTATGTCAAAGTGAAACTCTGAGCCAGCATGCTGCTGAGTACACATCAAAAAACTGAAAGAAAGAGGGAAAAGTTCCTGCGCTAAGGTACTTTAGCAAGGCCTTCAATGCTCAAAGGAGGTTCTCCCTGGGGAATGCATGTGTACAAAGGCTCTGTAAATAAATAATTAAGAGATAAATCGAGGGCTAAGCAGACAGCTGATGAGACTGATCAGAGGGAGGGGGCGAGTCAGGTCCTCTCTGACGCTGTCAGCAGGGACTGGGGGGTTAGTGGTGATTAAAAATGCCTTCCTAGCTCTCACCCGTCAGCAGCTCTCCTGTATGCACACAAAACAAGCATACACACACACACACACACACACACACACACACACACACACACACACACACACACACACACACACACACACACACAAAAACACTATCTCTGCAAAACCGCCTTACAAATGTACAGCTTAAGCCCCTGTGATGTGCAAAACAGATGATTTATTTTCACTCAACAGAGGGACCTTTTTGACCACCCCTGCATTTCTGTCTGTCTGTGTGCTGAACCTGGCAGATGACTGCTGCCACCAGGGTAAATCAAATCGAACAACTTTTTCTATAAGCAAAGCACATGGGCAAACATTTCAATAGGATGGCAGACAGTCATTTAATTCTGGTGTTTTAAACATGATTTCCAAGGCTGTGCGTTATCATTAGCCACAGGAGAGAATCATTCCCCTGGGAAACCTACAGGCTTGGCTTTCCTCCGCAGATCCGGAAATATTTTTATAATACACAACGTCGATTTGTGTGTGTGTGTCAGTGCATTATTCAAACATCAGTTAAACTAAGCACCGTTATCTGAATGTGATTGTGTTGGATTGACAACATCTCACATTCCATATTCTCTGCAATTAGCTTCCATATTCTAATTCTTTGCACACCTTCCCCTCTTTTTATTTGGAGAGATACAATTCTGATTGCACTACTTCAAATATGTATGTATTCAGATCTACAGTGTGCTTATGGCAGTAAACTGGAACTCCAGATTCTAGAGGGCATGATGCAGGCCGAACCAGTCAGCTTTATAAATAGTAATGTGCAAAGAGCAAGGGAGGGAGAGAGAGGAGGAAGAGGAGAAAGAGAGAGAAGTAGAAGGTGAGGGAGAACAAACGAGAAAGAGAGAGAGAGTGTCTGCGAGAGAAACGGAGCTGGGGAGAATAAGAAAGGAGGAGAGAATAGAGAAAAGAAAGTGGGGAGAGAGGAAGGGGCGGAAAAGAACACATAGGAGCACATTCTCCGTTGGAAATTGCAGTCTTCCACACAAATAGTAGATAATGGAAGAAAATTATACTACATTAATAACTGGGTATATTTAAAGTGGCACAGGGCATATATGCAATAATGTATTATTTATTATAAGTGAGTGTGAATGTCAAACTCACACTTTTCTCTTCCCTATGCAATGGGGGAGAGGTCATTGTGGTCCTGGACGTGTTTAAAACACACCCCTCACTATAATCAGCTAAATGATTAGTATTCCTTCTTCACCGTCCTTAAGGCCTATAATACCTGGGAATGTGTCATTTAGTGTCTGTCATAATGTGCTGTCAGTGGGCTAAAGACATTCATCAGGCCTGAACATACAGTACATGTAGCCAGTGTAGGATACTGAAGCTTATCAATGCAAATAAAGGAGAGGACATCTTAAGTCTATGGTGTGACAGCCCACTCTTCCGAGTGTGAGTAATGGTGTCTGTGTGTGAATGATAATGAAAAGCACTGTATGGAGAGAAGAGTCGCTACAACACAGGCAATATGCTACTTCATATGACAGCTGATTACGAGTGGAAATGTGTGGTTAATCGATTTTAAACAGGCCTTCCGAATAATGATCGATGAAAGAAAGGAAAGGATGAAATGAAAGTAAGTGTAAGGACCGACGCTGGAGTAGAGAAGCAGGTACGGGGAGTCAACATTTAATTGGAACAGACATGGAACAGGACAGAAACAGCATCAGAACCAGGTAATACACAGACGTAAGACAATTAATGCTGAAGCTGGGAACGGAAAGGGGGAACAGACAGATATAGGGGAGGTAATAAAACAGGTTATTGAGTCCATGTGAGTCCAATGAATCGTTGATGCGCGTAACGAGGGAAGGCAAGGGTGCGTAATGATGGTCACAGGAGTGATTAATGCAGGGCAGCCTGGCGCCCTCGAGCGCCAGGGGGAGAAGAGCAGGAGCAGGCGTGACGGTAAGGACAGAGGGAAAGGCTAACATATGGAATTGTTTTAAGATGGTCATACCATGGATCATTTAGCTATTTGATTTAGAATTTTAGAACTCTTTTTAGGTGTAAAAAAGTACAATCATTTGATGAAATATAGAATTTGGCCTTTACTATTTTAGCCCATAGAAACGCATTAAATAACACATTCATACAGTGCCTTGCAAAAGTATTCATCCTCCTTGGTGTTTTAAAAAAAAGAAGCATTACAACATATAATTTAAATTGATTTTTATTTGGATTTCATGTAATGGACATATACAAAATATTCCAAATTGATGAAGTGAAATGTAAAAAATTACTTGTTTAAAAAAATTCAACAAAAAAAACTACTGAAAACTGGTGCGTGCATATGTATTCATCCCCTTTGCTACGAAGCCCCTAAATAAGATCTGGTGCAACCAATTACCTTCAGAAGTCACATAATTAGTTAAATAAAGTCCACCACCGTTGGTGGGAATCGTGACAGTACCCCCCTCCTGACGCGCGGCTCCTGCAGCGCGCCGACACCGGCCTCGAGGACGACCCGGAGGGCGAGGCGCAGGGCGATCCGGATGGAGGCGATGGAAATCCCTCAACATGGATGGGTCCAAGACGTCCTCCGCCGGCACCCAGCACCTCTCCTCCGGACCGTACCCCTCCCAGTCTACGAGGTACTGCAGGCCCCTCACCCGGCGTCTCGAGTCCAGAATGGCCCGTATGCTGTACGCCGGGGACCCCCCGATGTCCAGAGGGGGCGGAGGGACCTCCGGCACCTCACCTTCCTGCAGGGGACCAGCTACCACCGGCCTGAGGAGAGAGACATGAAACGAGGGGTTAATACGGTAATAGGAAGGGAGTTGTAACCGATAACACACCTCGTTTATCCTCCTCAGGACTTTAAATGGCCCCACACACTGCGGCCCCAGCTTCCGGCAGGGCATGCGGAGGGGCAGGTTCCGGGTTGAGAGCCAGACCCTGTCCCCCGGTACGAACACGGGTGCCTCACTGCGGTGGCGGTCAGCACTCCTCTTCTGCCGTCCACTGGCCTCCTTCAGGGATTCCTGGACGGCTCTCCAGGTCTCCTTGGAACGCTGTACCCAGTCCTCCACCGCAGGACTGGGTACTGGCTCTGGTGCCATGGTGCCAGGACCGGCTGGTAACCCAGAACACACTGAAAGGGTGACATGTTTGTAGAGGAGTGATGAAGTGAGTTCTGGGCTAACTCCGCCCAAGGAATGTACCTCGCCCACTCCCCTGGCCGGTCCTGGCAATACAACCTCAGAAACCTGCCCACCTCCTGTTTCACCCTCTCCGCCTGCCCATTACTCTCGGGGTGATAACCGGAGGTCAAACTGACCGAGACCCCCAGCCGCTCCATAAACGCTTTCCAGACCCTGGATGTGAACTGGGAACCTCGATCAGAGACAATGTCCTCCGGCACCGATCCACAACCACCAGAATCGTAGTGTTCCCCTGAGACGGGGGGAGATCCGCCAAGAAGTCTACCGGTACCCCCTGTACATAGCCTCACTATTGTTATTTGAATTCTGCTGTTTAACTATTTGTTACTTTTATTTTCTATTTGTTACTTATCTATTTTTTACTTAACACTTATTTTTTCTTAAAAACGTCTTAAAGCATTGTTGGTTGAGGGCTTGTAAGTAAGCATTTCACTGTTGTATTCGACGCATGTGACAAATAATAATAAATCAAATGTGATTTGATTTGATGAGGACCGCCACAGGAAAGGAAGACCCAGAGTTACATCTGCTGCAGAAGATAAGTTCATTAGAGTGACCAGCCTGAGAAATTGCATCCCAAATAAATGCTTCACAGAGTTCAAGTAACAGACACATCAACATAAACCGTTCAGTGGAGACAACGTGAACCAGGCCTTCATGGTCGAATTAATGCAAAGAAACCACTACTAAAGGACACCAATAAGAATAAGAGATTTGCTTGGGCCAAGAAACACAAGCAATGGACATTAGACCGGTGGAAATCTGTCAGTTGGTCTGATGAGTCCAAATTTTAGATTTTTGGTTCCAACCTGTGTCTTTGGGAGACGCAGAGTAGGTGAACGGATGATCTCCGCATGTGTGGTTTCCACTATGAAGCATGGAGGAGGAGGTGTGATGGTGTGGGGGTGCTTTGCTGGTGACACTGTCTGTGATTCATTTAGAATTCAAGGTACGCAACCAGCATAGCTCCCACAGCATTCTGCGGTGATACGCCATCCCATCTGGTTTGTGCTTAGTGGTACTATCATTTGTTTTTCAACAGGACAATGAACAAACACACATCCAGGCTGTGTGAGGGCTATTTGACCGAGAAGGAGAGAGTTGGAGTGCTTCATCAGATGACCTGGCCTCCACAATCACCTGATCTCAACTTAATTCAGATGGTTTGGGATTAGTTGGTCCGCTGAGTGAAGGAAAAGCAGCCAACAAGTGCTCAGCGTATGTGGGAACTCCTTCAAGACTGTTGGAAAAGCATTCCAGGTGAAGCTGGTTGAGAGAATGCCATGCGTGTGCAAACTTGTCATCAAGTCAAAGGGTGGCTACTTTGAAGAATCTAAAATATATTTTGATTTGTTTTACATTTTTTGGTTACTACATGATTCTATGTGTTATTTCATAGTTTTGATGTCTTCACTATTATTCTACAATGTAGAAAAATAACGAAAAACCCTTGAATGAGTAGGTGTGTCCAAAATGTTGAGTGGTGCTGTACATATCTATATTTTTTCAAAACACATATTTACCCCCTTATTTTTGTTGGCACAAAACTCCCTCCATTCGTTTGTATGGGTTACCTTCAGACGTATCCCGTCAAACTGTTTGGACGCTACAGCGTTTTTCGTGAGAAGACCCGATTTACGGGATGTCTCATGGTCTGATAGACATTGCTCTAGCTCTGCCACCTGTCCCCGCAGATGCGTCAGGCTGAAATAGGCGGATGCGGAGGATTGAGATGCAGCCCATGCCAAAAAACTGATATCTCTAGCTTAAACAGACTGATGCATGCGTACGTCAATAGACTCATGATGATTTTAATTAGGGAGGAAGGGCTTGTGGTAATGGCTGGAGCGGAAAGAGTGGAATTGTATCAAATACATCAAACACATGGGCTGTGTCCGAAATCTGTTTTGCCTACTACTTACTTAAACTACATACTCTGTACTAATCATACTACACACTATTTAGAACGTACTGTTTAGTAAAAACAAATGCAGTAAGAAACAAATATCAGCATACTAGGCTCATCCTACTGAGTATACATCATACAATGCGCAATTGCGTTGATTCACACAGATTCACACATTTTGCTACAGCGTGTCCCCTCAGCTGATTATCAGCTGTTGTCAGACACAGGTGTCAGGAAAGATAATTCTGTTCCTCAATAGTGTGCAGAAAATTCTACTACATGAAAAGCATAAATGAGTATGACATCTTGGCGTTTAAATCATACTACATTTGTTAAATTTCACGTACAATAATAAATAAAACAATTTGCATACCCCAAATGGCTACTATTTAGAACCCAAGTACGGGTATTCGGACATATCCATAGTTTCCATGTGTTTGATGACATTCCATTCGCTCCGTTACGGATATTATTGTAAGCCGTCCTCCCCTCGGCAGCCTGCTGTGGTATAGAGAGTCAGGAAATCAAATCAAATTTTATTTGTCACTTGCGTTGTAAACAACAGTGAAATGCTTATTTACTGGCCCTTCCCAACATTGCAGAGAGAAAAATAGAGAATAAGAAATGTATAACACAAGTAATAAATACACAATGAGTAAAACTAACTTGGCTATATACACAGGGTAAGTACCGAGTCGGTGTGTAGGGGTACGAGGTAATTGAGGTCTATATGTACATATACAGTGCCTTTCAAAAGTATTCAATCAAATTCAGTCTCCTTGCATAGAGGCTGAGTTGACCTTAGTTCAAAGAAAGGATTAGGTATTTACTTATCAGTTAATTGTAAATGCTAATTACACATTGACAATCAATTACTTGTTTGTTTCTTTAGGAATCATTATACGAGCACCACTAGGCAAATTCAGGCTCATGGTTGAGTGGCAGACTTGACCCTTGTTCTTATCAGATGCTGTTGAGGATGAAGAAGTGCTGGATGCAGATGCAGCCGAAGGTCAGGATGCCCCCCCAAGCCAATTCCAGGCACGGGCTTGGTGATTAATCAATTTTCATAGATCTGCCGAGTGATATGGTTGGTTCGCACTGGCAGCTCAATCACCTGGAGCACAGAGAGTAGCATAGAAAATGCACATGATGTAAGATGACCTGACAGAGTTATTCATTCAGACAGTGTGATAGGTGAAACTCACAGGCCTCGAGGCCGAAGTAGGCTAGGCGCCCACGAAGGTAAGGGGCACGGAGATGCCAACCCACAAAGCCAAGATGGCCACCAGTGTGCCGAAGAAGATGGCGGCCAAGAAGCCTTCCACCCACAGGATCAGTTTAACCAGAATGTCTGCAAACAAGATCCTGAGAGGGAGTGAAAATGGTTGGGAAGGGATGGGATAGTTAGTATGGAAAAATGGGCAACCGCATCACCCTCATAGTCTAGACATGTTTAAAGATTTTCAGTCAAGCATGTTGCCATGATGTGTAGAAGCTGCTATTGACAAAAGTGAATATTAATCATAAATACATAGAAAACGTTGTTCAATGTACAGTAGATTGAGGAGTATTCATTTGAAAAGTGGTGGTGGATTGCATGTGGAAGGTAGTCATGGGATAATGTATGATAGTTCTTAGTTTTTTTATTGACATTTTGTCCACTCCAAATCAGCTAAACATTCACATTTGCAAAATAACGATGTATAACTCCAACACAACACTCACTGTTCTTGTTATAAATGCATGTTTATTGTCTCACAATCAGGACAGCCGTGATCAACAGTAACAAAGTAATTTACAGATACTCAGCCTAAAACCCTAAAGAGCAAGCAATGCAGAGGCAGAAGCACAGTGACTACCTGGCAGAGCTTGATTAGCAGGGGTACGGGACAAGGTAGCACGCACGATGAGGGGGGGATATGGCTAAAATCACATTACACCAGGGCCCAAATTCACAAAGCATCCAAGAGTAGCAGTGCTGATCTAGGGTCAGGTCCCACCAGTCCATATAATTTGATTTATTATCATCTAAAATGCAAAACTGATCCTAGATCTGCACTGGGAATCAAGGCACGAGGCGAGACCCAAATGCAGACACAAGAGACAGAAGGTTGGAGTCTTACAATGTTTTTTTATCCTAACGGGTAGGCAAGAGAATGGTCATGGACAGGCAAAAAGGTCAAAACCAGATCAGAGTCCAGGATGTACAGAGTGGCAGACAGGCTCGTGGTCAAGGCAGGCAGAATGGTCAGGCAGGTGGGTACAAAGTCCAGAAACAGACAAGGGTTAAAACTGGGAGGACTAGAAAAAGGAGAATGGAAAAAGCAGGAGAACGGGAAAAGCGCTGGTTGACTTGGAAACATACAAGACGAACTGGCACAGAGAGACAGGAAACACAGGGATAAATACACTGGGGAAAACAAGCGACACCTGGAGAGGGTGGAGACAATAACGAGGACAGGTGAAACTGATCAGGGTTTGACACTGGGTCCAGATAAGACAAGCTGATCCTGAGAAGCTGAGAAGTCTGTAATGTTAACTAGCATCAGCTTTGTAGCGGTTATGCTTTGTGGAAAAACTTTTTAATCATTTCATTCATCTTCCTCACCAACGCCTTGCTGTAGCTTTCAAATTCTGTCAATATCATTTAGTCATTTCAACAAATATGTTCCACACACAGTGGAAAGCGTGCTTCCAAGACAAGCCCTGGCCCCGTTTGAAAGTATGTTCCAGAATGATAACACCTCACCTGATTGGTCAGAAGAAAAAGCCTGCCGTGTTTTTGCATTTATTAGCAAAAGAAGTGACATGTTTGCAAATATTTTTTGCAACCACAAAACTGATTATACAGGCAGAACTCATATTTTACATGTGCAAATCATATTTTACATGTGCAAATCATATTTTACATGCTTGTACACTTATGACATTAATTTATCTTCATAGATTTGCCCCAAACATAAGGCTTTGCATTTAGGCAAAAAAAAGTGTATTCCTTTGCTGTGTTTTGCAGTATTACTTTAGTACCTTGCTGCATACAAGATGCATGTATTCTATATATTTGAATTCTTCTATTCAATCTGTCATTTTGGCCATTATTGTGGAGTCACAACAATGTTGTTGATCACTCCTTAGTTTTCTGTAGCTGAACTCTGTAGCTGTTTCAAAATCCACAATTTTGGTAACATCCCTGAGCAGTTTCTTTCCTGTCCTGCAGCTCAGGTCAGAAGGATGACTATCTTTGATGTGACTGAGTGGTTTAATACATAATCCACAGCATAACTATTAGCTTGACCATGCTTAAAGAGATATTCAACGTCTAATTTGTAGTGCCTTGTGGTCGGATGCCAAGCAGTTGCCATACCAAGCGGTGATGCAGCAAGGCAAGATGCTCTTACTGGTACAGTTGTAGAACTTTTTGAGGATCTGAGGACCCATGAAAGGTAGGACAGGTGGAGAAAGAAGAGGGAGATATAACTGAGAGACAGACAGGGATAGATAAAAGTTGAGGAAGACATAGTGCCCATAGAGACAGTTAGAAAGATGAGAGATAGAGGAACAGAGATTGAGACTGACTGAATAGTATTGGTCTCCGCTCCTCCTGCTGCTCCTCCTGTTGTTGTTGCTGGAGCAGACAAACATTACAAAGTATTAATTACACCTCAATATATCTCACTGTGTCAAAACCTCCAATAAAACTGTCCCGCTCCGACGTACAGTGTCATCAAGCGTCATCAAGCGCTTCAACACCTGCCACCGTGAACCCCCAACGCCAGCACTCTTCATATGCAGGGCACATTGTTTCTCGTTTTTATCAATTTACTCCAGATTAACTCGATTTGCTCTCTGTGTTCGCCCGCAATTATGAGCTTTGCTGGCGTGCTGGGTAAACGGGATCAGAGTAAAATAATTACCTATATCCGTCATTCTCTCAGACAACATGTATGAATAAACACGCACATATGGCGCCAACATACTTTTAGGGAGATATGTATGTGTTGATTTGGAGAGAATTTAGCTCAGCTCTAATAAAATATTCACCAGTCGATCTCCCTATGGCTGCGGCAAGCTCAACATATTGTCCATTTTCCGTTGCCTCCTCACTCATAGTGTTAGAGAGTTTAGCTTTTAGCTATCAGTCCTTTTCTTTCACAGACAGAGCTAATGTGGGTATCAATAGGTACTATAGAGTGTCTTCAGTTGTGAATGATTCAGTGCCCTTCCTGCCATTTCTCACCAGGTTGAGGTGAGGCTGAGCCCTATGATAGCTCCTTAGAGGTGATTTTTAAAGTGCAGGGTCTGACTGAGGACTGAGGGAGGAAGAACAACGGGTGAAACTCACCTTTAAAGGTCTCCACTATTTCTTTATCTGACTTTAGATATATCCACTATCCCTCTCTCCATTCAGCAAAGCTCAGACAGTGGGGGGAGACGAAGTGAATTAATCAAACTGTAAGGATCGACACTGGAGACGAGAAGTAGGTACAGGGACTGAACATTTAATGAAACACTGACATGAAACAGAACAGGAACAGCGTGCCAGAGAGGGAGAGCGGGAGCAGGCGTGGCACAAACCTTTGTTCAGGGTTTTAGCGTTTGTTTTCTTAGTGCATCGAATTCCAATGCTGCCTCCTACATCTCCTGGCCCCATCAATAAAGCCATATACAGTATAACCAATATTCCGTAAAAAAACAAACCTATCATTTACGTAATAAAATGTTACATGATTGTTCTAAGTGACCTCCCATGATTCTCCAAGTGACTGATTTCCACCCATCTATAAATCTTACATGTTGCGTCAGACTAGATATTCTCATAAACCACATACAGGTTAATGCAATAAAGATGTGTTTGGACTATTATAGTTGCACTTGTTGGCTCGACTATAGTATGCATTGGTATGCAAGCTCAATGTTAAATTCAACTCTCCCTACCATCATATCTAAGTCAATATTACACCAATGTCGATGAAAACAGTCCCCGACTCTTGTCATGATTCGTCAGGCCGTTACCGAGAACCACTATAACTGATATTTAACAGGGTGTTTGGCATTAGGATCTTCAGACAATATTTTGCCCAAACCTAGCTCAAATTTCAGATGTCGGATACCCACAGTGACCGTATGTCCCAACTTCCACCGAAGGTGGCTCCTCTCCCTGTTCGGGCGGTGCTCGGCGGTCGTCGTCGCCAGCCTACTAGCTGCCACCGATCCCATTTTCCTTTTCGTTTGTGTCTGTCTGTTTTTTCACACCTGTGTTCAGTTAGTTGATTTCGGTGGGTTTATCTACAACCCGCTGCATGCTAGGCTTTGTGCGGTATTGTTTGTATGTATTTCATGTTAGGGGTGCGTGCCTGCTCCTGATTCCTACACCCCCCCTCCCCCCTCCTACTAGCAGGCATTGTAACACCGTAAGTACATACCCCAACCAGAAGCCATGGATTACAGGCAACATTCGCACTGAGCTAAAGGCTAGAGTTGCTGCTTTCAAGGAGCGGGACTCTAACCTGGAAGTTTATAAGAAATCCCGCTATGCCCTCCGACGAACCATCAAACAGGCAAAGCGTCAATGCTTGTCAGATGTGGCAGGGCTTGCAAACCATTACAGACTACATAGGGAAGCACAGCCGAGAGCTGCCCAGTGACACGAGCCTACCAGACGAGCTAAACTACTTCTATGCTCACTTTGAAGCAAATAACACTGAAACATGCATGAGAGCACCAGCTGTTCCGGAAGACTGTGTGATCACGCTCTCCAAAGCCAATGTGAGTAAGACCTTTAAACAGGTCAATTTTGTATTGTCTGCTGTGTTAAACGGATGTTTTGGAGTAATTTAGATTTGATTTTGAAAACAAGACTGTTGAAAACAGATGGTAGATGTGACAAAGAATATCAGTTTATACCAAAACTTCTGATAATAATTAGGTAGCATTGTGTGGTTGTTGTTAGATGACAGATGTATCAAGTCAATTCACTGTATCAGATTGCTATCAGTTTGTGTGGTTGTTGTTAGATGACAGATGTATCAAGTCAAATCAATTCACTGTATCAGATTGCTATCAGTTTTGCTTTTAAATCTTTTAAACACATTTTTTATCTTATTAACACTTTGTTCTAGCTAGCTATTTGTGTAGGTAGCTATCAAGTAAACACAATTTTGCTTTTAAGTATTGCAATTACATGTAGTGGAGTTACTTTTAGTCATTTCCATATTAATTCAACATTTACCAATAATTTTTTGGGCAACATCCATATATATGTCATTTTCATTCATGTTATAATATATTAACATTAAAATTCATATGTAAACAGAGCTTATCAAAAAATGGATCTGTAAAGATATCACCATTAAAATCCTTTAAAATAAATACAACATCATTTGACCACACTAATAGGCCTATGTATTGTGTACTTCCGTATGTCCCATCAGCTACACTAAAACCTGGTAAAGGGTTTTACAATAAATATATCAACATCTTTTAGGACCAAACTAATTATACAATTATACTATAACACAATTTCGATTTGGGATTTTATATATCTGGATTATGATTGTAGGGCCAGATGGAGGGCCAGATGGATTACCAGGACGTGTACTGCGAGCATGCTCTGACCAACTGCAAGTGTCTTCACTGACATTTTCAACCTCTTCCTGTCCGAGTCTGTAATACCAACATGTTTTAAGCAGGCCGCTATAGTGCCTGTGCCCAAGAACACTAAGGTAACCTGCCTAAATGACTACCGATCCGTAGCACTCATGTCTGTAGCCATGAAATGCTTTGAAAGGCTGGTAATGGCTCACATCAACACCATCATCTCAGAAACCCTAGACCCACTCCAATTTGTATACCGCCCCAACAGATCCACAGATGACACAATTTGTATTGCACTCCACACTGCCCTTTCCCACCTGGACAAAAGGAACAACTACGTGAGAATGCTAGTCATTGACTACAGCTCAGCTCAGCTCAGCGTTCAACACCATAGTGCCCTCAAAGCTCATCACCCTGGGACTAAACACCTCCCTCTGCAGCTGGATCCTGGACTTCCTGATGGGCAGCCCCCAGGTGGTAAGGGTAGGTAACAACACATCCGCCACGCTGATCCTCAACACAGGGGTCCCTCAGGGGTGCGTCTTCTGCTCTCTCCTGTACTCCCTGTTCACTCATGACTGCACGGCAAGGCACAACTCCAATACCATCATTAAGTTTGCCGTTGACACAACAGTGATAGGCCTGATCACCGACAACGACGAGACAGCCTATAGAGAGGAGGTCAGAAACCTGGCCGTGTGGTGCCAGGACAACAACCTCTCCCTCAACGTGATCAAGACAAAGGAGAAGATTGTGGACTAAAGGAAAAAGAGGACTGAGCAAGCCCCCATTCTCATCAACGGGGCTGCAGTGGAGCAGGATGAGAGCTTCAAGTTCCTTGGTGTCCACATCACCAACAAACTCACATTTTTTTATTTTACCTTTATTTAACTAGATTCAATGACGGCCTAGGAACAGTGAGTTAACTGCCTTGTTCAGGGGCAGAGTGACAGTTTTTACCTTGTCAGCTCAGGGATTCAATCTTGCAGATCTGTTGGTTACTAGTCCAATGCTCTAACCACTAGGCTACCTGCCACCCCATGTGTCCAAGCATACCAAGACAGTCATGAAGAGGGCACAACAAAAGATATTCCCAATCAGCAACTGAAAAGATTTGGCATGGGTCCTCAGATCCTCAAAAGGTTCTACAGCTGCACCATCGTGAGCATCTTGACTGGTTGCATCACTGCCTGGTATGTCAACTGCTCGGCCTCTGACTGCAAGGCATTACAGAGGGTAGTGCGAACAGTCCAGTACATCACTGGGGCCAAACTTTCTGCCATCCAGGACCTCTATACCGGGCGGTGTCAGAGGAAGGCCCTGAAAATTGACAAAGACTCCAGCCACCCTAGTCATAGACAGTTCTCTCTGCTACCACACGGCAAGTGGTACCGGAGCGCCAAGTCTAGGTCCAAGAGGCTTCTAAACAGTTTCTACCCCAAGCCATAAGACTCCTGAACATCTAGTCAAATGGCTACCCAGACTATTCACATTGCCCCCCCTCCCCTCTCCACACCACTGCCACTCTCTGTTGTCATCTATGCATAGTCACTTTAATTAACTCTACCTACATGTACATACTACTTCACCTAACCGGTGCCCCAGCACATTGACTCTGTACCGGCACCCCCCTGTATATATTGTTATTTTTTACTGCTCCTCTTTAATTACTTGTTACTTTTATCTCTTATTCTTATTCATATTTTTTTGAAACTGCACTGTCGGTTAGGGGCTTGTAAGTAGGCATTTCACTGTAAGGTCTACACCTGTTGTATTCGGCGCATGTGACTAATAACATTTGATTTGATTTGATATCTGTCACTCCCTTCGTTTTTTTCCCGAGGCTTTATTGATTCTGTTCCTGTAGTATATGTCTGTATGCTACTTGTGTTTCTTGTTTTGTTCCATGTTTAATTTATTATTAAATTCAGTCCCTGTCCTTGCTTGCCAACTCCTTGCATACACGTTACAGAATAACGCCTCACCAAGGGGAAGCAACAGGGATTTTCTTTTTTTACTGGTGAAGTCAGGTCCAAGTGCCTGGCACTCCACAAATTTCTTGTAAATTAACAATAGTTTTGGCAAGTCGGTTAGGACATCTACTTTGTGCATGACACAAGTAATTTTTCCAATAAATGTTTCAGACAGATTATTTCACTTATAATTCACCGTATCACAATTCCAGTGGGTCAGAAGTTTACATACACTAAGTTGATTGTGCCTTTAAACAGCTTAGAAAATTCCAGAAAATGATGTCATGGCTTTAGAAGCTTCTGATAGGCTAATTGACATCATTTGAGTCAAATGAAGGTGTACCTGTGGATGTATTTCAAGGCCTACCTTCAAACTCAGTGTGTCTTTGCTTGACATCATGGGAAAATCAAAAGAAATCAGCCAAGACCTCAGAAAGAAAATTGTAGACCTCCACAAGTCTGGTTCATCCTTGGGAGTGTAAGGCTCGGGCGTCGTGAGTGAGGAATCAAACGCAGGAAGCAGCGAGCACAGGGTAGTGGCTTTTTAATGGGTCAAACAGACGAGCACACACAAGCCACCCCAAACAGCGAAATAACGCGCACACAAAATAAAGTGTCCCAAACACAGGGGAAACAACATGCGGCACAAAACAAACGCACAAGCGTAAACACAAGCACAACAGGAAATAATCCCGCACAATGAGAAGGCGGACCAGCTAATACTAATAGCCCCGCTAATCACCCCCACTAAGAACAGGTGCACACAATCACAAACAGGGGGAAAACAAAAAAGGGAATCAGTGGCAGCTAATACGCCGGTGACGACGACCGCCACCCAAGCAGGAGGGGGCGCCACCGTCGGTGGGAATCATTACAGGGAGCAATTTCCAAACTCCTGAAGGTACCACGTTCATCTGAACAAACAATAGTACGCAAGTATAAACACCATGGGACCCCGCAGCTGTCATACCGCTCAGGAAGGAGCGGTATCTCCTAGAGATGAACGTACCTTGATGCAAAAAGTGCAAATTAATCCCAGAACAACAGCAAAGGACCTTGTGAAGATGCTGGAGGAAACAGGTACAAAAGTATCTATATCCACAGTAAAATTAGTTCCATATCGCCATAACCTGAAAGGCTGCTCAGCAAGGAAGAAGCCACTGTCCAAAACCGCCATAAAAAAAGCCAGACTACGGTTTGCAACTGCACATGGGGACAAAGATTGTACTTTTTGGAGAAATGTCCTCTGGTCTGATAAATCAAAAATAGAACTGTTTGGCCATAATGACCATCATTATGTTTGGAGGGAAAAGGAGGAAGCTTGCAAGCCGAAGAACACCATCCCAACCGTGAAGCAAGTTGGGAATTATGTGGATATATTGAAGCAACATCTCAAGACATCAGTCAGGAAGTTAAAGCTTGGTCGCAAATGAATCTTCCAAATGGACAATGACCCCAAGCATACTTACAAAGTTGTGGCAAAGGGGCTTAAGGACAACAAAGTCAAGGTATTGGAGTGGCTATCACAAGCCCTGACCTCAATCATATAGAAAATGTGTGGGCAGAACTGACAAAGCGTGTGCGAGCAAGGAGGCCTACAAACCTGACTCAGTTACACCAGCTCTGTCAGGAGGAATGGGTTAAAATTCACCCAACTTATTGTGGGAAGCTTGTGGAAGGCTTCCCGGAACATTTGACCCAAGTTAAACAATTTAAAGGCAATGCTACCAAATACTAATTGAGTGTACGTAAACTTGTCACCCACTGGGAATGTGATGAAAGAAATTAAAGCTGAAATAAATCAATCTCTCTACTATTATTCTGACATTTCACATTCTTAAAATAAAGTGGTGATCCTAACTGACCTAAAACAGGGAATTTTTACTAGGATTAAATTTCAAGAATTGTGAAAAACTGATTTTAAATGTTTTTGGCTAAGGTGAATGTAAACTTACGACTTCAACTGTATGTATTTTTCAATGAATGCATTGTTAAAATAAAGGTTTAAGGAAGTACAGGCAGGCACCACATTACTACAAAACAAAACAGCTCACTCAATCTAACCTGATGGTGTTGTAAGTATAAAAGTAAAGCTTGCTTTCATGTAATAATAAAAACGCTTGAAAAGGTAATGGAATGGGGTAAAGTCTTAGTGAGGGGTGGGAAGAACACAATACATTGCCTTGTATGCGGTACAAATCACATTATTGTGGGAGCACCACCTCTAGAGTATAATTTCGTTGAATTGAAACACAACCACTTTCTCTTGGTCACAGAGGAGGCTGGGTCTTCAGTTACATGAAATGAGACACATTTGTACTGTCACTAAATAAGATCATATTTATTTTACAGTTATAAGAAAGGGGAAATTTGATAGTATTTCATTGTATTTTCATTTAACCTTTATTTTACCAGGTAAGTTGACTGAGACACATTCTCACTTACAGCAACGACCTGGGGAATAGTTACAGGAGGAGGAGAGGCAATGAATGAGAGAATTGGAAGTCGTTTATTATTTAATTTTTACTATATTTAAAAAAGCATTTCAGTTATTTCAAGCCCTATTCCCCCACTTTTGTTGAATAGGAAATAAATCACATATGATTTTTATATTTTCATAATATTTGTACTATGTACTTGAGCTTGAACTATGCAGCATTACTAGCTGTTGTTTATGGCCAGCTCATGAAAAATATTTAGGCTGAAATCTACATTTTGCCATAACGTTCAAGAGGAAGGCCCAGAGCAAGACTAGCAGAGCAAGACTAGCAGGGAGTAAAGCTAGAGTAGCACGGCGCCATTCTGATTAGCTTGCCATGTTTCTCTTTATGCGGATTGACAGGCCACATCTGCCGAGGGGACTGAGAGGCTCCAAAAGGCACACAGGTGTAAATATTTCAGTAGGTACATTAATACATGAAGCATCTGGACTGGGGATGAATGGGGGATCAGGGGTAGGGTGAGGGTGAGGGGGTGTTGCAGGGAATTGGAGGTGGATAGAGTGGTGGGGGGTATACAGAATGAGAGGAGAGTGGAGGTAGAGGTGAGGGGGTGTTGAGAAATAGGGGAGGGGATTCTTTGTACGGGGCGCCATTGTCAAATGAATTGGAGTGATCAGGAGAGAAAGAGTCGTTGTAGACAGGCGTGTTTGATATTACAGCAGAAATATTTTGTTTATGTTCAAAATGGCTCATGTTCATGAACGTCCTCTCACTGTAAATATTTGTAAATATTTGTATGAACATAACAAGATTCAACAACTGAGACATAAACTGAACAAGTTCCACAGACATGTGACTAACAGAAATTGAATAATGCGTCCCTGAACAAAGGGGGGGGGCAAAATCAAAAATAACAGTCAGTACCTGGTGTGGCCACCAGCTGCATTAGGTACTGCAGTGCATCTCCTCCTCATGGACTGCACCAGATTTGCCAGTTCTTGTTGTGAGATGTTACCCCACTCTTCCACTAAGGCACCTGTAAGTTCCCGGACATTTCTGGGGGGAATAGCCCTAGCCCTCACCCTCCGATCCAATAGGTCCCAGACGTGTTCAATGGGATTGAGATCCGGGCTCTTCGCTGGCCATGGCAGAACACTGACATTCCTGTCTTGCAGGAAATCACGCACAGAACGAGCAGTATGGCTGGTGGCATTGTCATGCTGGAGGGTCATCTCAGGATGGGCCTGCAGGAAGGGTACCACATGAACGAGGAGAATGTCTTCCCTGTAACACACAGCATTCAGATTGCCTGCAATGACAACAAGTTCAGTCCAATGATGCTGTGACACACCGCCCCAGACCATGACGGACCCTCATTCCTTCGACAATAAACGCAAATCCGACCATCACCCCTGGTGAGACAAAACCACGACTCGTTAGTGAAGACACTTTTTGCCAGTCCTGTCTGGTCCAGCGGCGGTGGGTTTGTGCCCATAGGCGACATTGTTGCCAGTGGTTTCTGGTGAGGACCTGCCTTACAACAGGCCTACAAGCCCTCAGTCCAGCCTCTCTCAGCCTATTGCAGACAGTCTGAGCACTGATGGAGGGATTGTGCGTTCCTGGTGTAACTCAGGCAGTTGTTGTTGCCATCCTGTACCTGTCCCGCAGGTGTGGTGTTCGGATGTACCGATCCTGTGCAGGTGTTGTTACACGTGGTCTGCCACTGCGAGGACGATCAGCTGTCCGCCCTGTTTCCCTGTAACGCTGTCTGAGGCGTCTCACAGTACGGACATTGCAAGTTATTGCCCTGGCCGCATCTGCAGTCCTCATGCCTCCTTGCAGCATGCCTCAGGCACGTTCACGCAGATGAGCAGGGACCCTGGGCATCTTTCTTTGGGTGTTTTTCAGAGTCAGTAGAAAGGCCTCTTTAGTGTCCTATGTTTTCAGAACTGTGACCTTAATTGCCTCCCGTCTGTAAGCTGTTAGTGTCTTAACGACTGTTCCACAGGTGCATGTTCATTAATTGTTTATGGTCCATTGAACAAGCATGGGAAACAGTGTTTAAACCCTTTACAATGAAGATCTGTGAAGTTATTTGGATTTTTACGAATGATCTTTGAAAGACAGGGTCCTGAAAAAGGGATGTTTATTTTTTTGCTGAGTTTATATTGACTGGTGGTTATTAACCAGTCCATTGTTGTACAACATCATGTGTATAGTCAGTAAAATAAGAGAGACTTACCATTCCCAGAAATGATGTGGTGTTTCATATGCTACGCATTACAGCAGGTGTCTAGGCTTAATTTTTGTGTGACTCTGCGATTTAGAGATGAGTGAGTGCTTATGTATTCACACGGAGCATAAACATTATTACTGTGTTCCCTGTCTTCGCTTCCAGCTGCTGGGGAAAATCTAAACAAACCGCTGCATCGCCCTCAACGCTAGCTGCCTCCCCTCAGACACACACCGCAGTCCCCTCTGGGCGATAGACACGGAGCTCCGTTATTAACACAAATATCGAGGCAAAAACAAGCATGACCCCCAAGAACTGGAGGGAGAAAAGGAGAGGAGAGGAGGAAGAGAGAAAGGAGGAGAGGAGAAGTTTAGCTGTGCTCTCCTCCCTTCTCCTACAGTACCTCTCTTCTGGAGAGGAGAAGTCCTAATTACCTGACTTGTCTGATGTTCCTCTCAACTCAGGGTGTGTTCCCCAGCCTCTTTTGCCGTCCCCTTGATGGTCTGAAGAGGGTTAATCTGAGCGGGGAGCGGTAGCTAGGCCCGGGTGCTGTGTGGCTATGCTGTGGCGTATCCATACTCCACACCCTTTCTTGGCTCAGTGAGCCTCACTAAGAAGGACACAGGAGGGACTATCCCTCAAACCTCATCGACTGGCCTACATTTCCCCTCTTGCTTTCACACGGCCTGACAGAGTGCTGGACACAACCTGCGAAAAAAACTCCCCATCCTTCATACACATACACACACCCCTTATTTCTCCTCGGTGGGACACATCCCTCTCATGACCCGCTGCTGCACTCTGTGGGAGTGTGAGCCGCTGCCCCATGAATGACCTTACATCCTGACGGGGTGATGACACGAACCGTGAAGTTTTTTTGTTTCGTTACAAAAATGATCTGTGTGTCTGTCGGTTTCACAGAGCATTCATTTTTAAGATTTCCATTTCCTTTGTGACGAATTCCTGGGCCAGGCTGACTTCCATGGATGTCTGAAAAAAATTTGGGGGCATGAACGCTGTTTGATCTTTTAAAAATGTTCAAATATATCCTTTGCCAAGCTTTTTTTTGGATGGGAGAACTTTGTGTTACTAATAGTAGCGATATAAATGTCCAGCAGACAGACTTGTCATTAAAAGACATTAAGGCATTTCACTGTACTTGTGCATGTGACATTACAACTTGAAACTTAGATAATGATGCAATGGAACAGATCTTGCCAGAACACAATCAAAGCACGTAGCAGCTCCCCAAGTCGAGACACTCTCTGGCTGCAATTTCTCAGAGCGTATTCATTAGAATCACATAATGATGGGCTGTCTAAATAAGAATAACACATGAATACCATGAAATGTACGTCCCCTTCCTCCCAGGCATATTCATCCAGCCATTTTACTCATCTATCCTGCCCTCTTTCATTCCAATGTGTTCAACAGCTTCTGTTCAGTTACCTGTCTTCTTCAATTAGCGTAATTGGAGGAATGGTTCCCTGCCTGCCAAGCATCAACAATAGGGTTGCAAAGGAAGGGTATGTTACTGGAAACTTTTGAAGTTTACCAGTACACTACCAGCATGTTGGTATCTTTCAAGGATTTTATGTAATCTATCACTGTAACGTTCGTCGCCTGGTGACGAGGAAGCGGACCAAAACGCAGCTGGGAGCGAACACATGTTTATTCAACACACTGGAATTAAACATGTACACAAAAATCAAGAAAAATGGCAATACGTTACGTGCTCAAACAAAGAGACAACACCCCACAAACAGCGTGGGGAAAACAGCAACTTAAATGTGATCCCAATCAGAGACAATTAGCGACAGCTGTCTCTGATTGGGAATCGACAGAACCCAACATAGAAATAACCCACCTAGAGCCAACACAAGGCTAAAACGTAAACATAAAAAACAAACCAAGGAAAAATACCCAACATGACACACCCTGACCCAAAATACCCGAGTTCACCTGGTCAGGGCGTGACAATCACAAGATATCTAGTGGCCCTTTTGGGTACTTCAGAATATCACAGGTGTCTGTAATTATCTCAGGCCCTCTGTGTGGCCTTATCACATGTACAATATATGAAATAATAAAATAAAATGTGAAAAAAAATTTATGACAAAGCTGTAAAACATTATCCTAAATATAAAGGCTCAACTTATAGTGAATACCATTGGTGTTTAATATGAGGGTTTCAGCATTAAATATCCTTTATATTTTTTTTCACACACTTTTATTTGTTTTACTATGTCAATATTTATTTATTTTCAAAGTTTTGGAATCAAACTGGGGGCAGTTGTGAAAAAAGTTACAACTTAAAAGTTAAAAAGGTTATGTTAAAAGTTAATTGAAAATAAAGCCATTGTTCATTAGATGCTTTTTGAATAATTAGGCAATTTTTTCTTGAACCATATAGACTATCTACTAGAAAGGTATGGACAATATGGAAATGAAAATTAAGCTTTTTCTGAGTTGCTGCTCCAGTTTCAACTGTTCTGTCTGTGGCTATGGAACCCTGACCTGTCCACCGGACGTGTCACCTTGTCCCAGACCTGTCTCTGCCACACCTGCTGTCTCGACCTCTGAATGCTCAGCTATGAAAAGCCAACTCCTGAGGTGCTGACCTGTTGCACCCTCTATGACCACTGTGGTTATTATTTGACCCTGCTGGTCATCTATGAATGTTTGAACAGCTTGAAGAACGATATGGCCTTAAATGACCATGTACTGTTATAATCTCCACCTGGCACAGCCAGAAGAGGACTGGACACCGTTCAGAGCCTGGTTCCTCTCTAGGGTTCTTCCTATGTTCCTGCCTTTCTAGGGAGTTTTTCCTAGCCACCGTGCTTCCAAATCTGCAGTGCTTGCTGTTTGTGGTTTTAGGCTGAGTTTCTATATAAGTACTTTGTGACATCTGCGGATGTAAAATGGGCTATATAAATACATTTGATTGATTGACTAATCCATTTTGTGTAAAGGAAAACTATAGTTGCATGCCCTGATCACTCTACGAAAGTTAAAAAAACACTGTTGACTTTCAATATAAAACACAGGTGAAATGGTTTAAAACCCACCTTTTTTTAAGGTCTGCGTTTTGAAAATGTAGATTTCTGAACTTTAACGTGACCCCTGCATATATCAATACATTTAAGTTATTGAAGTATAAATGACCAAAGGTACGATAGATTGCCATAGATTTTCTATTAATAACCAAAATTACTGAAGATTTTCTGGTAACTTTGGTAAATTACCAGTAGCTTTGCAATCCTAATCAGCACACACTCACCCAGAGGAGGCCTGTGGGAGGAGCTACAGGAAGACAGGCTCATTGTAATGGCTGGAATGGAATAAATGGAACGGTATCAAACACACCATATGTTTCACTACGTTCCATTGATTCCATTCCAGCCATTACAATTAGCCTGTCTTCCTGTAGCTCCTCCCACAAGCCTCCTCTGCCCTCACCTGTAGGGTCACATCTCAGGTAATCCGGGTCCACCCTCACGTGATGATGATTTCCCAGTATCATGAAATGAATCCCTCTCATTTTCCATAGATGTATCCTAGGTAACATCATATTCCAGTCTTGTCCGTGCAATGACATCGTGCAGAGGGGTTGTGTCAAGGGTTGTTCTGCGGAGAGAGAAAAATCACCTCTTCCCCTTTTCTTCCCATCTCGAAACCGCATGGATGACACTGCATTGAAATTCTCTCGCCTTGCATTGTTTTTTCTAATACACATACAGCCAATAACGTGGTGGTTGCTTGGCCATGAATTACAGATTTGTTGTTGGCACAGTGTGTGTGGAGATGAACTGTGCATGTCGGGGCCAGATAAGGCCATATTTACACCTTTGGCTGCCAGACGCTGCCTCAGGGAGCCAGCTCACAAATTAAATGGAAATTGAGTTTGAGGGAGCTAATAAAACAGCTCCAGCCCTCTTGTGCAGGGCCATGTCCTTCTCTCCATACAATGCATACATTTTTGGCCAATATGGACAGCAAGCTATGCCTGGCTCATCCTGTGGTCAACCCGACTGGGTTTTGGCTTCACATTGTTGTTTAAAAAGTAGTTTATTCTAGTTTTCAGGAGGTGGTGGGGATGGTCAGTAGGCAGAGAGGGGTGCATTTATTTACGTTTTGCAAAGGTAAGCCATGAGCCAAGTTTCTACAACATACTTGGCGGCAAAGTATTCACCCCTGAATAATTTATTTTTGCCAAACTATGTGAGCTATTGCTGTTCATATGTCTATGAAATGCTATGTGTCTGTAATATAATGTGTCACAAAAGTTATATTGCATACAGTGTATATACAGTTGAAGTCGGAAGTTTGCATACACCTTAGCCAAATACATTTAAACTCAGTTTTTCACAATTCCTGACATTTAATCCTAGCAAAGATTCCCTGTCTTAGGTCAATTAGGATCACCACTTTATTTTAAGAATGTGAAATGTCAGAATAATAGTAGAGAGAATGATTTATTTCAGCTTTTATTTCTTTCATCACATTCCCAGTGGGTCAGAAGTTTACATACACTCAATTAGTATTTGGTAGCATTGCCTTTAAATTGTTTAACTTTGGTCAAACGTTTCGGGTAGCCTTCCACAAGCTTCCCACAATAAGTTGGGTGAATTCTGGACCATTCCTCCTGACAGAGCTGGTGTAACTGAGTCAGGTTTGTAGGCCTCCTTGCTCGCACACACTTTTTCAGTTCTGCCCACACATTTTCTATATGATTGAGGTCAGGGCTTTGTGATGGCCACTCCAATACCTTGACTTTGTTGTCCTTAAGCCATTTTGCCACAACTTTGGAAGTATGCTTGGGGTCATTGTCCATTTGGAAGACCCATTTGCGACCTAGCTTTAACTTCCTGACTGATGTCTTGAGATGTTGCTTCAATATATCCACATAATTTTACTTCCTCATGATGCCATCTACTTTGTGAAGTGCACCAGTCCCTCCTGCAGCAAAGCACCCCCACAACTTGATGCTGCCACCCCCTTGCTTCACGGTTGGGGAGGTGTTCTTCGGCTTGCAAGCCTCCCCATTTTTCCTCCAAACATAACAATGGTCATTATGGCCAAATAGTTATATTTCTCCAAAAAGTAGGATCTTTGTCCCCATGTGCAGTTGCAAACCGTAGTCTGTCTTTTATGGCGGTTTTGGAGCAGTGGCTTCTTCCTTGCTGAGCGGCCTTTCAGGTTATGTCAATATAGGTCTTGTTTACTGTGGATATATATACTTTTGTACCTGTTTCCTCCAGCATCTTCACAAGGTCCTTTGCTGTTGTTCTGGGATTGATTTGCACTTTTCGCACCAAAGTACGTTCATCTCTAGGAGACAGAACGCGTCTCCTTCCTGAGCGGTATGACGGCTGCATGGTCCCATGGTGTTTATACAGATAAACGTGGTACCTTCAGGCATTTGGAAATTGCTCCCAAGGATGAACCAGACTTGTGGACATCTACAGTTTTTTGTCTTGGCTGATTTCTTTTGATTTTCCCATGATGTCAAGCAAAGAGGCACTGAGTTTGAAGGTAGGCCTTGAAATACATCCACAGGTACACCTCCAATTGACTGAAATTATGTCAGTTAGCCTTTCAGAAGCTTCTAAAGCCATTGACATAATTTTCTGGAATTTTCCAAGCTGTTTAAAGGCACAGTCAACTTAGTGTATGTAAACTTCTGACCCACTGGAATTGTGATACAGTGAATTATAAGTGAAATAATCTGTCTGTAAACAATTGTTGGAAAAATGACTTGAGTCATGCACAAAGTAGATGTCCTAACTGACTTGTCAAAACTATAGTTTTTATCAAGAAATTTGTGGAGTGGTTGAAAAATGAGTCATAATGACTCCAACCTAAGTGTATGTAAACTTCCGACTTTAACTGTATATAGTTTATTTTGCGGTGAGTGGGCTATAAGCTGTGCTCTGGCTCTAAAACTTTAGCAGGGAAATGTATTGGTTCATTCTCAGTTTGAAAAGTTGGCAGACAACCCAGTGACAGCAGCATAGGACCCTGTGACAGCCGCATAGGACCCTGTGACAGCAGCATAGGAGAGGGCTGCCTGCTGGAGTATGTGGATGTTCTATGCTGTCTCTCTCACACACATTATCCTTCCTCCACATTAATAACAAGTTTTCTGTGTCATGTCCCTGTGTCAGATCGGCCTCACCCTTTCTATTTCTCTCTCTGTATTTCTCTATCTCTTCTTTTCTCTCTGAGGTCATAACAAGGATCTATTACCAGTCAAACACGTATGATGTCAACGTTGACACCTTGTGACACAGAGAAGGAAAGAGCTTCCACTCAGCCTGTCCCAGGACCATTATGCATTGCACATCACATCTTGTATCAAGCATTCATGCTAGTGTTTCTCCATAAGACCAACTGGTATATAACATACAGTTTGATACAGGGTCACGATGTAACAACACACGCATTACTGTTATTCAGCCTCTATATGTAATGTGTTTTATTGATTTGATCAATAAATCTCTACATTACATCATAGTCATGTTGTGCTCTAGTCGTCCTTTCTCATTGTACGTTACCCACATAGAGAGATGACAGTGGTTTAAAATCATACACTCTTAGAAAAAAGGGTTCCAAAAGGATTCTTTGGCTGTCCCCATAGGAGAAGCCTTTTTGGTTCCAGGTAGAATTTTATTGGGGTTCCCCCTGTGTGAAAGGGTTCTACATGGAACTCCAGAGACTTCTACCTGGAACCAAAAGGGTTCTACCTGAAACCTAAAAGGCTTTTTCAAAGGGTTCTCCGATGGGGACAGCCAAAGACCCCTTTTAGGCTCTAGATAGCACTTTTTTTAAAGAGTGTAGGGTATGAGACTGAGGCATCTAACACAGATGTTTCCAGACGCTATTATGCCTCATTTTAAAACAATGACAGTATCTCAATTGGTCTTCATCAAATGTTTGATTCCAGCAGTGCAGTATTCAGAGCGGTGATAGTCAGAGAGGCTGTCCTCGTCCCACTTATGCCCACAACAGCCCTCCATCCCCTGGCCTGAGATCTGAGGAGGCATGGGGGGCCCCTGGAGGACCATGTCTGGACCTTTTTGTTGTTGTTAATTAATTACCTCCCTGAAGCCTCGCTGGGTGTCCTGCGCTGCACTGAACCACCGCCTGCTCCTGTGTTCCCGATTTTAGCTCACGCCGCTCCCCCACTGGCCTGCTTTCCCAGCCGGCTGGGCCAAGGATCCAGCTTCAAGTTCCCGTTCTGTATTAAGAGAGAAGTGCCACTTTAAATTTAGAGGAATGTGTAGTTGGAGTGTACTGGGAATGTAAGTTATTTTGATTATTTTGGAAGCCAGTCTGAGAATATACTGGTCGGATTGATATGAATCATCTCACACATACTTATATTGAATTATTGTACTACATTATTACACTATTCTCGTGATAAAAAATGTATAAACTCTGTGATGCTTCAAGTAAGACCAAAAATGTAAATTGGGTCACCATGACAACAGTGGTACGTGGGTAAAATCACTGGGGAAGTCAAACCAGAAAAAAAGCCATATAACAACCTGTGTTGTGACAATTGCATTGTTTGCTTATAACCTGTTATTTCACATGCCTTGCCACCGTGATATATAGGCTTAAGGCTGAGACAATAAGAAGACACAGTGGCAGAATAAATTCAACCACACCTTTGTTTCATGACAAAACCGGAGAGGAGGCATGGGGGGCCTCTGGAGGACCGTGTCTGGACCTTTTTGTTGTTGTTAATTAATTACCTCCCTGAAGCCTCACTGGGTGTCCTGCGCTGGGTGTCTGGTGAAATCCATGATGCAAATAACAAACAGTTCATGTTTCAAACATTTTCGGACGACTAAACAACTATTGATTTAGAGCCACAGAGAGTTACTGCAAGTCGCAAAGTAAACAGGAGTTGCCTTCACTATTCCAGCACCATTTCAACAACATATTTTTTTATTGAACCTTTATTTAACTTGGCACGTCAGTTGAGAACAAATTCTTATTTACGATGACAGCCTACCGGGGAACAGTGGGTTAACTGCCTTGTTCAGGGGCAGAACGACAGATTTTTACCTTGTCATCTTGGTGATTCGATCCAGCAACCTTTCGGTTACTGGCCCAACGCTCTAGCCACTAGGCTACCTGCCACCACCCCCCCCCCAAAAAATATATATATAATCATATACAGTGACAACTAAAAGATGTGTGTGTGTGCATTCATGCAAGTAGAAAAGACGTGTTGACTCACCCTACTTGCAGAAAAACGCCAATGCCACCCTCCTCGACGAAATGGTTTATGACTATCATACAGTAGGCCTACACGCTTCTATTTTTTTGTTGTCCTAGGCTACCTGCCTAAAATGCTTGCTCGCTAGCCTAACTTCCTTTCATGGGCAGCGTTAGTTAGTTAACATTAGTATTCTACATCTAGCTACATATTGACCTTCCATCCTCTCAGTCAAGGGGCACAATGTATTTTATGGTTGGATCAAAATCATCGTTATAATCATTGGCCAGTACGGAGAATTAAGTAAAACCACAAGTCCAAATCCCTATCTCCATCCATGGCTAATTTTGGAAAGGGCCAATTTTAGCTAGCTAGTCACCTTAGGACCACAACACATTGAGATGCAACAATACAAGTTGTTTCTATTGATGAGGTATTTCTCTGTGATAGGAGTGAAGCTAAATTCAAACTGGCTTCCCTTGACACTTTTTTTTGGTGCACCAGTACCATTCATAGTTGAGCTTACTCAGTTTAGCTCAACACTGATTTTCTATTGTTTTCTACTTTTTTTAAATCAAGGAAGACCAAATACTCACTGGTTTTCCTTGCATTCAATGCTACGGGGGGCAACAATGTTAAACTATTTATGACCACACCGCATCACATAGATGGGCTACACATACACAGGCATAATGGGACCCATTTTGTCCAAAAAGTTATACTTTTGAATCATCTGTCCATAGAGCATTCTTCCAATAGTATTGATGATCATCCAGGTGCTTCCAGGTGCATTTTGGCAAACTTGAGTCAACTTTTTGGATGACATGGATCCCATTATGCCTGGCGAAAACCAAACACTGCATTCCAGAGTAAGAACTTGATACCAACGGTGAAGCATGGTGGTGGTAGTGTGATGGGTTGTGGATGCTTTGCTGCCTCAGGACCTGGACGACTTGCCTTAATAGAAGGAACCTTGAATTCTGCTCTGCATCAGAGAATTCTACAGGAGAATGTCAGGTCATCCGTCTGTGAGCTGAAGCTGAAGTGTAGCTGGGTCATGCAGCAAGACAATGATCCAAAACACACAGTCAAGTCGGCATGAAAATGGCTAACAAGTAATACATTTGATGTTTTGGAACAGCCTAGTCAAAGTCCAGACTTAATCCCAATTGAGATGTTGTGGCAGGACTTGAAACCAGCAGTTCACGCTTGAAAACCCACAAACGCCACTAAGTTAAAGCAGTCCTGCATGCAATAGTGGGCCAAAAAGTCCTCCACAGCGATGTGAGAGACTGATCAACAACTACAGGAAGCATTTGGTTGGAGTCATTGCAGCTAAAGGTGGCACAACCAGTTATTGAGTGTAAGGGGGCAATTACTTTTTAACAAGAGTGAAATTAGGTGTTGCATAACTTTAATTAAAAAAATAAAATGAGTTTCCATTTTTTTGTGATTTGTGAACTCAGGTTCCCTTTATCTAATATTCGTTTTTGGTTGAAGATGTGATAACATTCAGTATAAAAAAATATTCAAAAATAGAGTAAATCAGAAAGATGGCAAATACTTTTTCACTGTACTGTATCTCTGGTAATCCCCATTCTGCAGCAAGACGCAGTCGGTTGGGTACGAAGGTCCCGATTAAACAGTTGACACAATCAGTAGCTACTACATTTGTCTTACCAGAGAAAAATATGGAATAAAGAATGTCTAGCCCACTCCATTTAATCTAACAGTATGCACTGACTAATACCTACAAATGGTTCAGTTATTTTCTAACATTTCCTCCCACACTGTTAGATATTGCTTTATGATGAATGGTTGGTAACTGTTAACATTTGATTGCCTTAATGACACACACAGCATCCCATCAGGCTGGGTATTGTTGTTATTCATCACAACGTTCAGCTCCAGGTAGACGATCTGCTGCATGGCCGACCATAGAGGGATGAAGAAACACTTACACACAGTAATGTGCATTGGGCCAATGAGCCATACACAGGCCTGGTGCCATCTCATTAGACTACCAATGACACCTGGGGAGACTGCCTCACGTCCCATTGTCTGGAAGAGCTGTACGAGACAAGGGAAAAACCAGCACAGGGCTTTACGTCACACAAAAGTAAGTTTGTTCCCAGACAGACACGTATTGATGTCGTGCACACACGTGCACACACGCAGGCACACACAGACATACACAGACACTCAGGCATGCAAGCACACACACACACAGCTCAGCCCTGACCTGCAGAGAGAGAGAGAGAGAGAGAGACGTGTTTAGTCGTTCTTCTTCAAACCACACAGAATAACCTGTAATCAGTGACCTTGGTGTCTATGGCTGTGAGTACACACTCCCTCCACCTCACAGCTCAGATTGATAACAGTCCTAAATGACCCTTGATCTGTATGGTGAGAGTTGATGTAGTGTGTGTGGCTCTCCCTACTTAACCCTGATAAATAACAGTAATAACTCTAATCTGTGGTCAGGACCCGTCAAGGGGAGGCAGGCTCAGTTCTTTAGCTTCTCTCTGTCCTCTGTATTCACCAGGAATCTGTGGTCCATGTAGGTGTGAGTTGTATTTCAAGAATATCCCTAATGCATTAAGGTCTTATTTTAAAGTCTTATTGTACTTTATTCTCTGGATTCCCAAACCTTCATGCATAGACAAGGACAACCCTGTGGTTACGGTTGCTATGAAATCAGAAAGAAGGACCACATTTCAGCACAAACACAGAATGCTAGAATGTCGGCAGAACAGGGAAGGATAAGGTCATCTCATTTATTCATGACTTGGGGGTATGCCGTATATCAAGAAACTTTATTGGTGGGTTCAATGACAGGGCAAGCTCGGGGTGATTTAAAGGTTGCACTCTGATTGGCTGCATGGGATATTAATGTACCTGCCTAATGATTGACATCCGCGGATACAAGGTGAGTAGGAGGGGTCGGAAAATCAACAAATGAACTCTGCCGTGCCTAATGTAAACTAATCTGCTCCTTGACTTTCTACTGCGTTAATGGTCTATGTTGGGTAATATGCTATGATGTTAATGGCAGTGCATGCGGAGGGGAGTTAGACGTGGGAGGAATAGGCATGTACTGTAGGCCATGGAAATGGGCTTTTATCAGAGTGGAAAGGAGTGAGCTGCTGCTTGTTGCTGCTGTAAGGTTAAACCACAGAGTGCTGTTGCCATTAGATAACCAGCCTGATGTAAGATCGACAGTGGCCTGAGTGGGCGAACGATAACAAACGCAAATGTGATTGACCCTTCAAACTATCATTCCTTTTGGCTCTGACTAAGAGGTCTATGCTTGTGCCCCTTTTATTCACTCCATCTAAAATTATTATTGCGATATTACAATGCAATGAACAACAGTAAACATCACCTGTTTATGAAATCTACTCCATATGCTCCTGTTCCACTTTCAGATTGCCTACAGTCAAATGAGTTGACAAACTAAAACAAAACTTTAAGCTTCAAAGTTAGGGGTGAAACTTGAAGCTTCAAAGTTAGGGGTGTTCTACATTCAGATTTTTCCATGAAAAACAAGGCCTGGGATGAGAGACAAATGGAACCATCTGGATGCGAAGTTGCTTCCAAGGATTCCCCTGTATCATTTCTGTTTCTGGAGCCCTAAGGAGAGAGATAAGAGGCATAAATTAATCTTTCAATGGTTTCTTTTGTAGTCGGTTGTATTTCTTTCAGGCTGTGTACAGACCTGGGGTCATTTCAATGTTCAAGTGTTGGACTGTGTGAGTGCTTAATTCTATATAGGTAACAGTATTCAGATCAGTTAAATAAGTTTAAAGAAGAACGAAGTTTTGTCGGGGGTTGACACAAAGAAACTGCCAATCTGCCTGTCCTCTCCAAACTGTTTTCCCAAATATGTAGTCTATGCTACATCTTCCAATCTCTACTGAAATGGATTCATAGTGAATCTCAAATCCCTGGTAAGTTGAAATCACCTCACATTCCTGTGCCCCTCTGAAATTAAAAAAGGATTCAGTATCTCAAAAAAACACTCAAATACAAACTTTTTTTAAATCTTAGTGTCAAAGGAAGGCCAAGAAGATCATTAAGGATCTCAGCCACCCGATCCACGGTCTGTTCACTCTGCTACCATCTAGCAGACAGAGACAGTACAGGTGCATCAGAGCCGGGACAGAGAGACTGAGAAACTGCTTCTATCACCAGGCCATCACACTGTTGAACAGCCATCACTAGCTGGCTACCTGCCCGTGACTCAGCTCTGCACCTTGAGACTAATGCTGCCACATGTATATACAGAGTCTTTGAAAACTGGTCACCTCATATTCTGTTTATATACAGTGGGGGAAAAAAGTATTTGATCCCCTGCTGATTTTGTACGTTTGCCCACTGACAATGAAAGGATCAGTCTATAATTTTAATGGTAGGTTTATTTGAACAGTGAGAGACAGAATAACAACAAAAATATCTAGAAAAACACATGTGAAAAATGTTATAAATTGATTTGCATTTTAATGAGGGAAATAAGTATTTGACCCCCTCTCAATCAGAAAGATTTCTGGCTCCCAGGTGTCTTTAATACAGGTAATGAGCTGAGATTAGGAGCACACTCTTAATTTTAGCTGTATATCTGGTTTTGTGATGGCTATCCGTGCTTGGAAAATTGCCTTTTTTTTTTGCTAAGGTGCTATGCTAAAATAATCTAATGTTTTGCTTTCACCGTAAAGCCTTTTTGAAATCGGACAATGTGATTGGATTAACGAGTAGAGTATCTTTAAAATGTCGTATAATACTTGAATTTTAATTTTGAGATTATTTTCTTTTGAATTTCGCGCCGTGCTATCTCACTGGTTGTTGTCCAACCAATTCCTTTAGCGGTATTGTATCTTGAAGGGGTCCTCAAGAGGTTAAAGGGAGTGCTCCTAATCTCAGCTTGTTACCTGTATTAAAGACACCTGTCCACAGAAGCAATCAATCAATCAGATTCCAAACTCTCCACCATGGCCAAGACCAAAGGGCTCTCCAAGGATGTCAGGGACAAGATTGTAGACCTACACAAGGCTGGAATGGGCTACAAGACCATCGCCAAGCAGCTTGGTGAGAAGGTGATAACAGTTGGTGCGATTATTCACAAATGGAAGAAACACAAAAGAACTGTCAATCCCCCTCGGACTGGGGCTCCATGCAAGATCTCACCTCGTGGAGTTGCAATGATCATGAGAATGGTGAGGAATCAGCCCAGAACTACACGGGAGGATCTTGTCAATGATCTCAAGGCAGCTGGGACCAGAGTCATCAAGAAAACAATTGGTAACACACTTCGCTGTGAAGGACTGAAATCCTGCAGTGCCCACAAGGTCCCCCTGCTCAAGAAAGCACATACACATGCCCGTCTGAAGTTTGCCAATAAACATCTGAATGATTCAGAGGACAACTGGGTGAAAGTGTTGTGGTCAGATAAGACCAAAATGGAGCTCTTTGGCATCAACTCAACTCGCCGTGTTTGGAGGAGGAGGAATGCTGCCTATGACCCCAGAATACCATCCCCACCGTCAAACATGGAGGTGGAAACATTATGCTTTGGGGGTGTTTTTCTGCTAAGGGGACAGGACAACTTCACCACATCAAAGGGACGATGGACGGGGCCATGTACCGTCAAATCTTGGGTGAGAACCTCCTTCCCTCAGCCAGGGCATTGAAAATGGGTCGTGGATGGGTATTCCAGCATGACAATGACCCAAAACACACGGCCAAGGCAACAAAGGAGTGGCTCAAGAAGAAGCACGTTAAGGTCCTGGAGTGGCCTAGCCAGTCTCCAGACCTTAATCCCATAGAAAATCTGTGTAGGGAGCTGAAGGTTCGAGTTGCCAAACGTCAACCTCGAAACCTTAATGACTTGGAGAAGATCTGCAAAGAGGAGTGGGACAAAATCCCTCCTGAGATGTGTGCAAACCTGGTGGCCAACTACAAGAAATGTCTGACCTCTGTGATTGCCAACAAGGGTTTTGCCACCAAGTACTAAGTCATGTTTTGCAGAGGGGTCGATTACTTATTTCCCTCATTAAAATGCAAATCATTTTATGACATTCTTGAAATGCGTTTTTCTGGATTTTTTTGTTGTTATTCTGTCTCACTGTTCAAATAAACCTACCATTAAAATTATAGACTGATAATTTCTTTGTCAGTGGGCAAACGTACAAAATCAGCAGGGGATCAAATACTTTTTTCCCTGACTGTATGTACTGTATTCTTGACATAGCTCATCCTAATATACAGTGCATTCAGAAAGTATACATACCCCTTGACTTTTTCCACATTTTGTTGTGGTAGTCTGAATTGAAAATGAATTGTCACTGGCCTACACACAATACCCCATATAGTCAAAGTGGAATAAAAAAAAATTCTCTAAACTTTTACAAATGATTTCAAAATGAAAAGCTGAAATGTCTTGAGTCAATAAGTTTTCAACCTCTTTGTTATGTCAAGCCTAAATAAGTACAGGAGTAAAAATGTGCTTAACAAGTTACATATTAAGTTGCGTGGACTCCCTAAATGTTGTCTGGTTGACAGAAAATATAAACAACTTTAGTTGGGAACGAATCAATAAGCTGCATCCACAACGCACATGGGGTGCACACCACAGTCCAACCTCAACCCAGGATGAGCCAATGCCCAAGTCTCATCGCCCAGTGCTACAGGCGTCGCCATAGGTCCTCCAGGGAACCTACACCAGGAACACAAGATCCCATCCCCGGAGTGGCTTGAATGCCACCTGGGAGGATGCAAGGAGTTCCTCACTCAGTGTTCTCTGGTGTTCGAGCTACAGTCCTCCTCGTTCCACACCGATTGGGCCATGATCGCCT
The DNA here is from genome assembly GCF_901001165.1 of Salmo trutta. Taxonomy (NCBI): domain Eukaryota; kingdom Metazoa; phylum Chordata; class Actinopteri; order Salmoniformes; family Salmonidae; genus Salmo; species Salmo trutta. The sequence goes on from NC_042986.1 coordinate 26,026,172, forward strand.
ACATCATCTCTCTACTCTCTGGCAAGACACTGGCGTGGGCAACGGTGGTATGGGAACAGCAGCCACCATCCTGCAGCTCCATATTATCCTTCACTGCCGAGCTGCAACGAGTCTTCGACCACCCAGTCGGCGGACGAGAAGCGGCCAGCCAACTGTTCAACATCCGCCAAGGGGCCAGATCAGTGGCTGACTTCGCCGTTGAGTTCCGAACCCTCGCCGCTGAGCGTGGGTGGAATACTGAGGCCCTAGTCATCACTTTCCACCAGAGTTTGTCTAACTCCATCAAGGATGAACTGGCCTCGAGTCCCTGATAACGCTGGCAATCAGGATCGACAACTGCCTCAGAGAATGTGTGAGACAGCACCTTTTTGACACCACCCCAGTATCCTAGTTTCCTGAGCACCTCAAGCCCCCCGAACCCAGCATTGAGGAGCCCATGCAGCTGGGATGCACATGTCTGAGCCCACAGGAGCGTGACAGGCACATGTGCGAAGGATGCTGCCTCTACTCTGGAAGTCTCGGCCATCTCCGAGCTACATGCCCAGAGCTGACGGGAAATGCCAGGACAAGGGGAGACCCTGATGAGCTATGCAGTTACCCCCCGGATACCCAGTCACCGTCTGTCACTACCTGCAACCCTCCACTGGGACAACCGTCAGCACCAGATTCAAGCCTTCTTGGAATCTGGGGCTGCAGAGAATTTCATTGATCAAGACTTCGCCAGAGAATTACAAATCCCCTGAGTGAAATGTCCCATCTCTCTGCAGATTCAAGCCCTCGATGTAGGCCCCATTGGTTCTGGCCAGGTGGAATATCAGACCAAGCCCATTCTACTGCAGTTTGTGGTGAATCTCTCAGAGACTCTTAGTTTTCTTTTGATCACGGCTCACACGAACCCACTTACCCTAGGGTACCCCTGGCTAGCGCTACATACCCCACTATTCTCCTGGTCCATGAGATACCTAGTAGACTGTGGTAAGGACTGCCAGACTAAATGTCTAAGACCCCCACCAAGAGCCTCGCTGTGTCCTCCTGCATCCATTGAAGACCAAGACTTCACCGCTCTCCCTCCCGAATACTTTGACCTGCGAGAGGCTTTCGGTAAGAGGCAAGCCGCCACCCTTCCGCCCCATTGTCCATACGACTGTGCCATAGAACTCATACCCGGCTCCACACCTCCCCAGGGCCGACTGTACTCTCTCTCAACCCCTGAAACAGAAGTCATGGACAATTACATCCGGGAGTTGTTGGAGGCAGTTTTCATTCGCTCCTCTACATCCCCAATTGGTGCAGGCTTCTTCTTCGTGGGTAAGATGGATGGAAGCCTGCGTCCTTGCATCGATTACAGAGGGCTGAACCGGATTACGATGAAGAATTGTTACCCCCTACCCCTGATGTCTGACACCTTGGAGTTGGCCTAAGGTGCCCAATTCTTCACCAAACTGGACCTCCGCAACGCTTGCAATCTGGTGAGAATTAGGAAGGAAGATGAGTGGAAAACTGCCTTTAACCTCTCTAGGGGGTGTGGGATGGTAGCGTCCCACCTGGCCAACATCCAGTGAAATTGCAGAGCGCCAAATTCAAAAACAGAAATACTCATTGTAAAAATTAATAAAACATACAAGTGTTATACATCAGTTTAAAGATGAACTTCTTGTTAATCCAACCACGGAGTCAGATTTCAAAAAGGCTTTATGGCGAAAGCATACCATGTGATTATCTGAGAACAGCGCCCAGCAGACAAATCATTACAAACAGTTACCAGCCAAGTAGAGGAGTTACACAAGTCAGAAATAGCGATAAAATTAATCACTTACCTTTGATGATCTTCATATGGTTGCACTCACAAGACTCTCATTTACTAGATAAATGTTTGTTTTGTTCGATAAAGTCCCTCTTTATATCCAAAAACCTCAGTTTTGTTCGCGTGTTTTGTTCAGTAATCCACAGGCTCAAAGGCAGTCACAACAGGCAGACGAAAAATACGAAAAGTATCAGTAAAGTTCGTAGAAACATGTCAAACGATGTTTATAATCAATCCTCAGGTTGTTTTTAGTCATAATAATCAATAATATTTCAACCGGACAACAGCTTCGTCAATAGAAAAGGAAAACAAGAAAGGCGCGCTCTCGGTCGTGCGCATGAAAAACCTCTGGGACACTGCAGTGTCCACTCATTCAGAGTGGTCTTACTCCCTCATTTTTCAGAATACAAGCCTGAAACAATTTCTAAAGACTGTTGACATCTAGTGGAAGCCATAGGAAGTGCAATTTGAGTCCTAAGTCAATGGAATCTGTATAGGCAGTCAATGGAAAACTACAAACAAAAAAATCCCACTTCCTGGATGTATTTTTCTCTGGTTTTCGCCTGCCATATCCGTTCTGTTATACTCACAGACATTATTTTAACAGTTTTGGAAACTTTAGAGTGTTCTCTATCCACATCGATTATATGCATATCCTAACTTCTGGGCATGAATAACAGGCAGTTTACTTTGGGCACGCATTTCATCCGGAGGTGAAAATAGTGCCCCCTACTAGAGGTTAACACCCCTAGTGGTCACTATAAGTATTTAGTCATGCCCTTCAGATTATCGAACTCACCAAAGGTCTTTCAAGCATTGGCCAATGACACCCGAATCGGTTCGTCTTTGTTTACCTCGACGATATCTTGATCTTCTTCAAAACTCTTCCAGAACACATACTGCACATCCATCAAGTCCTGATAGGCCTCCTGCAGAGTCAACTATATGTCAAGATAGAGAAGTGTGAGTTCCACGTATGCCAAGTTTCTTTCCTGGGTCACATTATCTCTACCGTACCCAAATGGACCCCATATAGTTTGAGGTGGTCGCCAACTGGCCCCGTCCCACCTCACTCAAGCAGGTCCAGCGGTTCCTCGGGTTTGCCAATTTCTACAGGCGTTTTATACGCCACTTTGGTGCGATGGCAGCGCCTCTCATGGTCCTAACCTGCAAGTCACAGACCCATTTTAGCTGGACTCCCGAGGCTGCCAGGGCATTCATGGAGCTCAAGGGACGTTTCACCTCCAGACCCATCCTCGTTCATCTTGATCCTACTCATTCCTTTGTGGTAGAGGAGCAGAGGCGGTTCTTTCACAGTGGAACGAGGAGGACAAGAAACTGCACCCATGCGTTTTTCTCGCCAAGCGGTTCTCACCAGCGGAACGCAACTATGATGTAGGCAACCGGGAGCTCTTGGCAGTTAAGTGGGCCTTTGAGGGGTGGAGATACTGGTTGGAGGGGGCACCTCATCCTTTTGTGATCTGGGCGGACCATAAGAACTTGGTCTCCATTCAAGAAGCCAAAAGGTTGAACGCTTGCCAGGCTAGGCGGGATCTGTTTTGTAACAGGTTTGATTTCACGTTAGCCTATCGCCCGGGATCCAAGAATCAGAAAGCAGACGCCCTGTCCTGCCAACACAATTTCTCTAATGAGGAGAGGGACTCCGAGCACATCATCCCCAGCTCCCTCATTGTGGCCCCTGTGAAATGGAGTATTGAGACCACGGTACGACGAACCCAGACCCAAGAACCTGACCCTGGCGGAGGTCCCACTAAAATACACTGCTCAAAAAAATAAAGGGAACACTTAAACAACACAATTTAACTCCAAGTCAATCACACTTCTGTGAAATCAAACTGTCCACTTAGGAAGCAACACTGATTGACAATAAATTTCACATGCTGTTGTGCAAATGGAATAGACAACAGGTGGAAATTATAGGCAATTAGCAAGACACCCCCAATAAAGGAGTAGTTCTGCAGGTGGGGACCACAGACCACTTCTCAGTTCCTATGCTTCCTGGCTGATGTTTTGGTCACTTTGAATGCTGGCGGTGCTTTCACTCTAGTGGTAGCATGAGACGGAGTCTACAACCCACACAAGTGGCTCAGGTAGTGCAGCTCATCCAGGATGGCACATCAATACGAGCTGTGGCAAGAAGGTTTGCTGTGTCTGTCAGCGTAGTGTCCAGAGCATGGAGGTGCTACCAGGAGACAGGCCAGTACATCAGGAGATGTGGAGGAGGCCGTAGGAGGGCAACAACCCAGCAGCAGGACCGCTACCTCCACCTTTGTGCAAAGAGAAGCAGGAGGAGCACTGCCAGAGCCCTGCAAAATGACCTCCAGCAGGCCACAAATGTGCATGTGTCTGCTCAAACGGTCAGAAACAGACTCCATGAGGGTGGTATGAGGGCCCGACGTCCACAGGTGGGGGTTGTGCTTACAGCCCAACACCGTGCAGGACGTTTGGCATTTGCCAGAGAACACCAAGATTGGCAAATGTAGAACGTTCTGCTGCCTGCAACATCCTCCAGCAGTTTGGCGGTGGGTCAGTCATGGTGTGGGGTGGCATTTCTTTGGGGGGCCGCACAGCCCTCCATGTGCTCACCAGAGGTAGCCTGACTGCCATTAGGTACCGAGATGAGATCCTCAGACCCCTTGTGAGACCATATGCTGGTGCGGTTGGCCATAGGTTCCTCCTAATGCCAGACAATGCTAGCCTCTTGACGGGCTCGTCACGTATGCGGGACGGACATCCAGCGAAAAAATCCTATCGCCATTAGCATAACGAAATTTAATATGTATATATCTTTTCAAATATAGGACTATGTTATATCGTTTTATAGAGACACCTCTCCTGAATCGAACCACATTGTCCGATTTCAAAAAGGCTTTACAGCAAAAGCAAAACATTAGATTATGTTAGAGGAGTATATCGTAAAAGTAGCCACATAGCCATTTTCCGACCAACCACATGCATCACAAATAACCAAAAAACAGCTAAATGCAGCACTAACCTTTTACAAACTTCATCAGATGACACTCCTAGGACATCATGTTACACAATACATGCATTATTTTGTTCGATAAAGTTCATATTTATATATAAAAACAGCATTTTACATCGGCGCGTAACGTTGACTAACTATTTTCCCTCAAATGCATCCGGTGAAACAGCGCTACAATTTACTAAATTACTATTCGAAAACATTTTTAAAATGTAATATTGTCATTCTAAGATTTATAGATGAATATCTCTTGAAAGCACCTGTAATGCCAGATTTAAAAATAACTTTACTGGGTAATCACACTTTGCGATAAAAGGGGATGCGATACTCAGAAAATAGGCTAGCAATACAGGTCAGCGCCATCTTGGAACAATCGCACATCAAATCTAGTCTTGTATACTATTGTCAATAATCCCTTACCTTTGATTGTCTTCATCAGAAAGCACTTCCAGGAATCCCAGGTCCACAACAAATGTATTTTCGTTCGAAAAAATTAATCCTTTATGTTCCAATAGCTTGTTCTTGTTAGCGCGTTCTGAAGGCTGCACCAAAAGCTCCGTCGGCCGCGGGACACCTCTTTCGAAAAAATTCATTTTTTTTTTATTTAGGTTCGTTCAAACATGTCAAACGTTGTATAACATAAATCTTTAGGGCCTTTTTCAACCAGAGCGCCAATAAGATTCAAAGGGGATGATTGCATTGTCTTTCAAAACGTTTCGAAAGGGGAGGGTAGCCAGGGGCGCCGGCGTCATAATGGTGATGGCCCTCCTCATGTGACCACTTTCCACAGCGTCTCATTCATTCAGTTTTCACAGTAGAAGGCTCAAATCACTTTGTAAAGACTGGGGACTTCTAGTGGAAGCAATAGGAAGTGCTCAATGAACTATTGCTCACTGTGTGAATTACAAGCAAAGTGGTGAAGTTGAGTCCGCAATTCAGAATTTCACATCCTGTTACGATCTGTCTCGGGGTTTTGACTGCCATATGAGTTCTGTTATACTCACAGACACCATTCAAACAGTTTAAGAAACTTTAGGGTGTTTTCTATCCACAAGTATTAATTATATGCATATCCTAGCTTCTGAGTTGGAGTAGGAGGCCGTTTAAAATGGGCACGAATTTTTTTCAAAAATCGCTGTAGCGCCCCCTATCCTAGGCGAACGACAAGAGGCTAGACCTCATGTGGCTGGAGTGTGTCAGCAGTTCCTGCAAGAGGAAGGCATTGATGCTATGGACTGGTCCGCCCGTTCCCCAGACCTGAATCCAATTGAGCACATCTGGGACATCATGTCTCGCTCCATCCACCAACGCCACGTTGCACCACAGACTGTCCAGGAGTTGGGGGATGCTTTAGTCCAGGTCTGGGAGGAGATCCCTCAGGAGAACATCCGCCACCTCATCAGGAGCATGCCCAAGCGTTGTAGGGAGGACATACAGGCACGTGGAGGCCACACACACTACTGAGCCTCATTTTGACTTGTTTTAAGGACATTACATCAAAGTTGGATCAGCCTGTAGTGTGACTCCAAATCCAGACCTCCATGGGTTGACAAATTGGATTTCCATTGATTATTTTTGTGTGATTTTGTTGTCAGCACATTCAACTATGTAAAGAAAAAAGTATTTAATAAGATTATTTCTTTCATTCACATCTAGGATGTGTTGTTTAAGTGTTCCCTTTATTTTTTTGAGCAGTATACTTTATGTTCCGAGACCACTAACAGACTTTATGTTCCCGAGATCAACCTGGTCCTGAGTAGTACAATGGGGACACTCCTCTAAATTAATTGGGCATCCAGGGGTTAATCGGACACTGGAGTTCCTGAGGCGGAAATTCTGGTGGCCCAACATGATTGAGGATGTGAGATCCTTTGTTGCGGCCTGTTCCACCTGTGCCCAAAGCAAGTCCTCACAACAGCGACCGGCTGGGTTGCTCCAACCTCTGCCCATCCCCAGCCTGCCCTGGTCCCACCTGTCTGAAGACTTTATCACAGGGTTACCTCCATCCCAAGGGCTTACCATTATCCTGGTGGTCGTTGATCGGTTCTCCAAGGCAGCCCATTTCATCGCCTTACCCAAGTTGCCCTCAGCAAAGGAGACCGCTGATCTCATGATTACCCATGTCTTTCAGATACACAGACTTTTCCAGGACATTGTCTCAGAATGTGAGCCCCAGTTAGTTGCATGGTATTGGAGTCTCTCCTCGAGGTTCCACCCACAGTCTAATGGGAAGACTGAGCGGGCCAACCAGGAGCAGGAGAAGTTTCTCCTCTGTTCATCTCCATTCAGGCCAACAACTGGAGCAAATTTCTCGTCTGTGCGGTGAAAGCTCATAAAACACTGCCGAACTCGTCCAACTGTCTCTGTTCGAGTGTCAGTTCGGGTCCACCTCCCTGTTTCCTGAACAATAGGCCGAAGGGAGGGTGCCATCAGCCGAGGCGTTCATTCGATGATGTCACCTCACCTGGATCAGAGCGCAATCCTCCTTGCTCCGCTCCTCTGCCCGACACAAACACCAGGCAAACAGGCACCGAAGGCCTCTTCGGCTCCTCCGACCGGGTCAACGGGTGTGGCTCTCCACCCGTGATATTCCCTTAATAAAGGTGGACTTGCGGAAGCTCGCTCCATGCTACATAGGACCATTCAAGATCCTGAGTCGCATCAACCCGGTCACCTATTGTCTCCAGGTTCCCAGGTCTATGAGGGTCTGTCCATCCTTCCATGTCTCCCGTCGGTTAGGTTAGGTCCAGTCCCTTCTCTCCCTCCACACCTGCCCCTCTGCCCCCTCGACTTGTGGATGGCCCCCCAGCCTACACTGTCCGTAGGGGAGGGCTACGGTCCCGAGGAGCGGGCGTGGGTGCCTGCCTGGGACATCCTGGATCCGGGACATGTTTGGGACTTCAATCAACTATGGGGTGGTCACCCAGGTTCTGCGGCTGGAGCTGCTCCTAAAAGTATGGTTCCACCTGTCACCAGAGGGCGGCAGAGACCTTCCTAGAGACATTAATGACACTCAGGTGTCCTATTTCTCATTATGATTTGTCAAAAGAAATGTGTTTTCTGGTTTCCTTTGCAGAAACTTGAATTGTTTACTGTGTGCATTTGTTTCCCGAGTGAGTTTTCGAGACTTAGTGATTGTTGATTTTTCAAGTGTACTGTTATCCTGCGGCTACTGTTTATCAGTAAAGTATTTACAGTGGCTTGCGAAAGTATTACAACCTGGAATTAAAATAGATTGTTTGGGGGTTTTTATCATTTGATTTACACAACATGCCTACCACTCTGAAGATGCAAAATATTTTTTTATTGTGAAACAAACAAGAAATAAGACAAAAAAACTGAAAACTTGAGCGTGCATAAATATTCACCCCCCCAAAGTCAATACTTTGTAGAGCCACCTTTTGCAGCAATTATAGCTGCACGTCTCTTGGGGTATGTCTCTTTAAGCTTGGCACATCTAGCCACTGGGATTTTTGCTCATTCTTCAAGGCAAAACTGCTCCAGCTCCTTCAAGTTGGATGGGCTCCGCTGGTCTTCCAGTCTCAAATCTCTGGAAGACTGAAACAGGTTTCCCTCAAGAATTTCCCTGCATTTAGCACCATCCATTATTCCTTCAATTATGACCAGTTTTCCAGTCCTTGCCGATGAAGAACATCCCCACAGCATGATGCTGCTACCACCATGCTTCACTATGGGGATGGTGTTCTCAGGGTGATGTGAGGTGTTGGGTTTGCACCAGACCTAGCGTTTTCCTTGATGGCCAAAAAGCTACATTTTAGTCTCATCTGACCAGAGTACCTTCTTCCATATGTTTGGGGAGTCTCCCACATGCCTTTTGGCAAACACAAAAAGTGTTTGCTTATTTTTTCTTTAAGCAATGGCTTTTTCTGGCCACTCTTCCGTAAAGCCCAGCTCTGTGGAGTATATGGCTTAAAGTGGTCCAATGGACAGATACTCCAATCTCCGCTGTTGAGCTGTGCAGCTCCTTCAGGGTTATCTTTTGTCTCTTTGTTGCCTCTCTGATTAATGCCCTCCTTGCCTGGTCCATGAATATTGATGGGTGGCCCAGTCTTGGCAGGTTTGTGGTGGTGCCATATTCTTTCAATTTTTTTATGATAAATTGAATGGTACTCCGTGGGATATTCAAAGTTTTTTATATTTTTTATAACCCAACCCTGATCTGTACTTCTCCACAACTTTGTCCCTGACCTGTTTGGAGAGCTCCTTGGTCATCATGGCATCGCTTGCTTAGTGGTGTTGCAGACTCTGGGGCCTTTCAAAAAAGGTGTAAATATTCTGAGATCATGTGACACTTAGATTGCACACAGGTGGACTTTATTTAACTAATTATGTGACTTCTGAAGGTAATTGGTTGCAACAGATCTTATTTAGGGGCTTCATAGCAAAGGGGTGAATACATATGCACGCACCACTTTACTTAAAAAAATATATATTTTATTTATTTTTCATTTAATTTCACCAATTTGGACTATTTTGTCCATTACATGAAATCCAAATAAAATAAAATCAAAAAAAATTAAAAATTAAATTACAGGTTGTAATGCAACAAAATAGGAAAAACACCAAGGGGGATGAATACTTTTGCAAGACACTGTATGTTAATCCTTAACCTCTGATTCCTCGTCTGGTCTCTTCTCTGTACCTGGGTCCAACCTCACCACGTCACAATAACAGGTAGCTACAGCTTTCTTAATCATACTGAAATCACGCTTACACACTCACACACATGCACCCCCCCCCCCCCCCCCCCCCCCCACACACACACAGCCACATATACACAAACAGCCACATATACACACATACACAGAACACCATACACAGAGCCATCTCTAAATGTTTTGTCCAAAACAAACCCATGAACGCCTAAACTTAAAATTAGAAACACATCAATCAAACAGAATAATGTTGGATATCACTGAATCTTCAAAGACCCATCAATTACTTTGTGTCTTCCAATAATAACATCTACACTGCCTCTCCTCTTTTCAGTGTATCCAGCAGGCTGTGCAGAGCTGTCCCCTGAGGAGACCAATACAGCTACATCATGATGGAGACCATTGCAGGCCCACTGCCAGGAGGTAATTGTGTCTTTATTTAATAAAGTGCGATCTGGAGAGATTGATATCAAAGGGACATCGCCGGACAATTAATACTCCGATTATGAGGCTGCGGAAATGGTCTAGCAGTGCTCGATTATTCCTCCAGTCTCTCGGTTCCTGGTTTGTCAGGAGAATTAATGGCTTCCGATGATTAACATTGTGTCACTGTTCCTTTCTCTAGGAACAGAATGAGTTGTTGGCCCTTCCACTGAGCGAGAGTAGAAACAAGGGAATCACAATAGATCATGTGGGTCGCAAACTTCGCTCCTCACCGTTAATGTTTGCCTGATTGATGCCGATAAGCTGGCAGGCAACTGGATCTAAAATCAAAGAAGTGAGGGTTGGGATTATTCATGATGTACCCTCTGGAGAGGGTGAGTGGGCAGGGTGAGCCCATATCTTTGAAGTTAGCCTGTAAGGGGCTGTTGTATTTGATGTATAGTAAAAGTTATCACATGGTACAGTAGTACATCTCAGGCAGATTGGGGTGATTGTGAATGGATGGATGAAGACAAGATGTCGTAAATTTGTCTTTATTATGAACCATGGAGGAAAGTCCATCAATAACAGCCTAAGCTGCCCTCACATAGTAGCTAGGCTATAATACTTTTGGGGTAAGACTGAGAGCATAAGAGTGTTGCCAAACCATATGCCTCAATAGCTTGTACTGGAGAGAGTGAGTGAGTGACTGACTGAGCGACTGAGAGAGTGAATGAGTGAATCAATCCATTTCATTAACCAGAAAGAAAAAAGTTATGGAGACAATAACAAAATATAACGCGTTCAAGAGAAAAGAGAGCAGAACTGGATAGCAATAAGGGAAAGGTACAACAGGGACTTTGGTTTGGTGGCTTATCTAGATAGTATTGTACATGTAGAGAAGTTTCCGCAGTTACAGGGTACAGTCAGACAGGGGCTCAGTGTTTGACATACCTGGCCATCGGTTTATAAAGACTCTGCAGAAAATATGCTTGAGTGAGACTAATCTAATAATGCCCACATCCTGGTGACCTGACGAATGGAGGAAGCTGATTTTAGTTCACTTCCCACTTGGCACACATAGGTTGAATTAAGGTTGTTTCCACGTCATTTCAATGAAAGTACATTGAACCAATGTGGAATAGACGTTGAACGGACGTTTGTGCCCAGGGGTTAAGTCCGGGCTTGATTATGCCAAGACAGCCGCTCGGTACGCCACCTCAGCGCAGAAAGCTGGTTTCATAATAAAAAAATCCCCATAAATCCCGGTTTTTTTTCATGGGCTGCGTCTCAATCCACTGCATCCGCCCATATTGACGTTCCGCCTCTCGCTGAAAGGTAGCAGAGTTACAGCAGTTTTTCAGATCAGGAGACATCCTGAAAATCGGTATATTCACAAAAATGTCTGTAGTGTCCGAATGGTTTGGCCTACAAACAAGTGTCACTGTACTCAGTATATCTATTTATTATGGCTTTTAAATCCACAATTTGGATCCCTCCACAGCCTCATAGAGGATCTAGATATCTTTTCTAACCTCTCTGGATTACAACCAAGTGTACTATATTACGTATTGTATCACTAAAAAATATAACTTTTACATTACCGTGCAGTTTACCAATTAAATGGTCTGATGGTGAACTGGACGTCCCGAAAGAACGAAATGATCTCATTACAATACATTTTAGTAGAAAGTTAGCAAAAACAGATAAGATCTTGCTAGCGTGGAAAGGAAAATACCTGTCTATTTGTGGAAAAATCACCCTGATGAACTCTTTAGTCATTTCCCAGTTTACCTATTTGCTTATGGATTCGTTTTTTTTAATTATATGAGCAAAAAATATTCAATTTTATTTGGAACGGCAAGCTACACAAAATTAAACGGGCCTATTTATATAATGAATATAAATTCGGAGGGCAGACATTATTAAATATTAAAGCATTGAACCTCTCACTAAAGGCTTCAGTCATACAAAAGTTATACTTAAATCCGAACTGGTTCTCTAGCAGATTAGTAAGAACGTCTCACCCCCTTTTTACCTTTATTCAGATTAGAACCTCGCACTTTCGGCTATTTAAAAAGCCTCTCCAAAATATATATTTTTTAAAAACGAACCATAGAAAGTTGGTTGCAATTTCAGATAAATCCACCGGGAAAAAATATATATATTACAACAAATATTATGGTTAAACTAACAAAAACTATATTTTTGGAAAATAATGTATAAAAAAGGTCTAATCTTTGTAGTTGATATCATAAATAGGACTGGTGGAGTTATGTCACACATAATGGAAATGTCTGACCTAATCAAAATTACAACCAACTAATTGCAGCATTACCGATAAAAATGGAATAGGCAAGTGGAAGGGAGAGAAAGTAAGGAACTTGTCTGTCGGCCCTGCATTATTGACCACAATTGGCTAAAGAAAATTGTGATAAAAAAGTATACCTGTTTCATTTAAGGACCCAGAAATGTACAGATGTACCATATAGATTGCAAAATAGTTTGGATGAGATTTTTGATGTACCGATTCTATGGCACATGGTTTAAAAACTGATACATAAAGCAACGCTGCATTCAAAACTGAGTTTTCAATTTAAATTATATAAAATTCTTGCAACCAATAGAATGCTATATATGGGGGATACAACCATCCCAGCTCTGCAGATTTTGCTGCGAAGAGACAGAAACATTAGATCATTTGTTTTGGTACTATCCATAGATCAGGGATATTGCCTCTGCGTATTGAAACAGGTCGGTATTGTGGTGAAAAACAATGTAACTATTGGGACTCTAAGAAATAGAGAATGAAACTCGTTCACACTAATATGACCCCTCTATGGAAGGTGAGACTCACAAACACGTACATACTGTTGTTTTTGTTGCCCACACGCCTCCCAAGACTCATTTGAAGGTAGCCCAGTACCAGTTTTCAAAATGAATGGAAGTATACATTGAGTATACCAAACACTAGGAACACCTTCCTAATATTAAGTTGCACCCCCCCCCCCCACCCCCCCACCCAGGCTTAGACTCTAGGGGGGTTTAATGTTTCTGTATTGAAGCCTGTCCTGGCTATACACTAATTATTAGCGTTCAAGGTAGAGGTGGAGAAAGAGAGGGAGGAGGGAAAAAAGGATGTAATCAGCTGCCAGGAATAGCGCTTTCTGACGTCTGCGACAGATTAAACGGGAGTAAATAGTGTATTGTGAAAGTCAAGTATATTTACTATGGAGCAAATGCCTCCAATGCACCCTAAGTATATCCCGTTTTATCTGGTATGACATGTTTATGCTTTAGTTTATTTCCTTATCAGCATCAGGTCATGCTTGCTAGTTTTACTGTGTGGCACATTTTAATTGCTTTTGTTTCGCAGCAAGGTCTCTCTCTGTTCATTCCAATTTTTTCTTCTCCTTTTTCCTTAGTTTTGGTTTTCTTTATTCTTAGCTTCATAGAGAATTGTACGTTTTGCTCAAAATAGAACAACATAACCAGTGGGGGCAGATTGTCCTGGTAGGCAATTTCCTACCAACATATTCCTCAATTATCAAAACCATTAACCTTCTACTTTTTCCATGTTGGTGCACAACAGGGATCCAAACAATGTCCTTTGAGGTTTTTGTGTATAGAGGGGGACATTGCACCGCACCTTATTGCACAGCTTTCATGTAAAAGACCAGGTGTGTGACTGTTTATTGGGTTTTGGAGTAACTGCAACTTACCTACTGCAATTTCAC